>NW_024424786.1:5322907-5598544 GCF_017311325.1 Ursus maritimus
CAGGGAAATAGCAAATTATTGAAGGAATTTAACCAAGGGAGTGATATGATCTGAATTTCCCTAAGAAAAAAAATCTTTAGTGGTCTTAAGAAGGATGAGTCGTCCAGAAGGTTGTATATATGTTTATGCTCCTGTCATACATATTTACATGTGTTTAACTGCCCTTTTCTTATCTTGTCCTTGGTGCCCTGCTGGACATGTGGTGCTGACTGGTGCTGACCAGCACCTTTCTACCTCCACATTCTTTCAAGTCTCTGTTTTCAGTCTCTCCAACTGCCACTGATAAATGCTGTTGAAAGAAGGTAAATGAAGAGTGAAGGGGAGTAAAAGAAGAGAGAATATGAATAATGACAAAAGAAATATCTAGAAGGAAGGAGAGAGATGCTGTATGAATAAATGTAACAACTGAGTACATACTATGTGCCATGTTCATTATTGATGCTCCACAGGACCTCATTAAATCCCAACTCTCCAATGAAGCTACTGATTCATCCCTGTTTTCAAATGAGCTAAATGAAGCTTAGAGTAACTTGTTTATAATGCTAGTAAATGCTAGAGAAGACTCGAACCTATCCTGTCTGACTTTAAATCCCATCCTTTCAATTTTTACACTCTATTCCCAGTGATATAACTTACTGAATACTAATTACGTGCCGAGAACTATGCTAGCTGCTTTACATGGGTTAGTTTAAGACCCACAATAACCTAAAAAAGTAAATAACATTGTCCCCATTTTATGGTAGAGAAAACTGAGGCTCTGATAAATTAAGTAACTTACCTAAGGTCACAAACCCAGTAGGAGGCAGCACCAGAGCTTTAACTGTGGCCTGTCTCACTGCACCTTTCCTATGACATTATGATGTGCACATTATATTCCCATTCCTTTCCCTACTCCTTCCCCCCTCACAACACCCTTCCCCATCCTTGCATTTCCAGAATCCACCTTCAAGGCTCAGCTAATATCTTATCAACTCCAGAGCCTTTCGGGAAGTATCAGCCCACTGTTGCATTCCTATTGCAATGATTTGCATAACATTCATTTACCTTGGTCAAGACAAATTTGTATTTGTCAGTTCCGTGTTCTGTTTATGTTCTATGTCCCCAGTCAGTTAACCCATGTAAGTGCCCTGTAGCAGGTTCCTCAGGCAGCTTGTACCATCCAAATATACCTTACATTACTCTCAACTAAGCCTCTAGAGGAGGACAAGAATTGTGTTACACAATTTGTATTCTCCAAGATAATTGGCAGAATCCAAAGAACATATTAGGGCTTAATATGGTGTTGATTGGCTCCAAGATACTTTAATAATAGGAAGTTTTCAGTGATATTAATGACGATAACAGCTAACACTATATCTATCTATCTATCTATCTACAGAGAGAGATTTTCATAACAACCAATGACGTAGTACCATTGTTATACCCATTTTACAGAGGAAATTGAGGAACAAAAAAGTTAAATGCCTTGTCTAAGGGCACACAGCTAATAAGTGGCAGGCAGGATCCAAACCCATTCACGCTCATTCCAGAGTCAGCATTCCCTTGACTACATTACAATACTACCTGCATTTGATAGATGTTGTCCTAAGATTAAACAACTCTCACACCTTAAAAAATTAAAAACTCACACACCATTGCTGCTATAAACACTGTTTTGGAAGAGCTGTGGAAAGAAGGCTCTGTCTGCGTTTAGTAGAAAACCTGAGCAGGAGATACAAAGCAACAGGGAAAACAAGAAGAAAAGAAAATTGAGAAGTATTTCTCTTTAAAAAAAAAAAATAGAGTGTCCCGTTTTCACACAAAGTTTCTGTGATTTATAAAGCATCTGTACTGACTTCCTCTCATTAATACACCAAATTATATAGCATACCTCCAGAGTGAGCAACCATTGTTAGCAAAAACCCTGCAACTCTACACCAGAATCATGTAATCTTAATCCGATAAAATGCAACCACCTCTGGACTGACACACAACAGCTGTTTAAAGCATCAGAAAAATGGCCTGGTGAAGATCCCAAGGAAAAACTGGAAAACAGAATGTTGATTTCCAAATCTTTTGAACTTGATTAAGCTGTTGGCAAAAGTCAGGGAGAAAAATACAAGATATGTTTCTCCTTCAAAAAGGCAACAAGAAATTCTTGATAATTTAGAGATGATGGAAAGTAGAAGCAAATGATGTAGGTTTGTATATGATTCATAATTTATAATTTGTGAAACCTTTTCCTGTGCAGTATTTCTTTTAATTCATATAATAACTTGGTACAATCAGTAGTATTATCATCTCTACAAAATTAGCCTATACAAATAAGGCTCAGAGAAGATAACTTTCCACAGTTATTTAGCTAAGAAGTGGTAAAACCAGGACTAAAATTCAGGTCCTCTAAAAAGAAGCTCCTTTCCTTGTATCATTTGATTTTCTCTTGAAGAAAGTGGAAAGAAGAGCCTCACTCATGTTATAGAGGAAAAAAAAGTACTAGTGCTTTCAAAACAGACAATGACTGAAGCATAAGAATGGCAGGTCTCACCTCTCTTTTCTCTTTTAAGGAATTGCCACATCACTCCCTTTGAAAGTAAGATAAGAAGTAATGGGCAATGGTTCTCCTGGTTGCTTTCTTTCTCCATGTGCCCTGACTTCACTCGTCCCTCCTTGGCTCTGGACAGTGTACCAACCTCTGTAACATAGCACCACCACAGTGGTGTCACAGACACAGGAAAAACAAGCCCCATGACTCTCTTCAGGGAAATGCCAAAGGAAAACCAAAGAAACTCTAGAACCCTGAAAATAAGGCAATTTTCTCATATAGCACAGCAAAGTTCTCCACAGGAAACGAAACTATAAAATGACTACGTAGAAGCATTGTGTGGTGTGCTCTTCGTATGGTGGGGAGTTTAGGGAAGCTAATGGAAGAAAATTAAAAAGCAGGCAAGTCTATCTAGAGTTTGTTACGCCTACAGAACTCTATGCCCCAAAGTAAAGGAAACAGAGATCAACGAGCAAATCTACCCTTATCTCAGGACTAACACAAAAAACTCTTTTCAACATTCATATGCAAGGAATGATAAGTGAGACATTTTACTGCAGAGGCAGCCACTGTGGTAATGCCCACAGAGGATATCCCTGTGGACATCTTTAGTTGTAGAAATTTCCATAAGCCTTTGTCAGTCTAACATATAAACACCTGGTTCCAGATAAAGAAGGTTCTACTTAACCCAAGTATTCTTTTTCTCATTATTCTTCTTTTATTAATTCATTCAGTATATATGTTATACGCCTGGCACTGTTCTAGATCCTGGGGGTAAAGCAGTGAATAAAATAAAATCCCTGCCCTCATAAGCTTGTGTTCTGAGTCCAAACGAAAATGCCTGCAAGATTTCTTCTACCTCTGATATTCTATGGTTCCACTACTAGAGAAAAGGCTTAAATTGCAAATGTCCCAGACAAAGAGACACTTTTAGAACCTACAGGGACCATGTTATAGCCTCAGCATCCAGTATGCTTCATCCTCAGTAAAGGTTTTTAAGTGAATGGAGGCAATCACTACATCATCGATGGGGAAACAGAGACCCAAGATGGTTAAATAAATCACCTATGATTACACAGACAGTAAGTGGCAGAGCCAAGAACTGCACCTTCATCTAAGACTATTCTAGACCCACCTAATAATTTTGATGAAACCAGTTCAGACTTTATTTTGAAGGACTACTCAGTTATTAAAAGTCAGCTTCCCAGCACTGAGTCTCTGCTTCTTTGCTTACTTCTGCATTTATTCCTTGATGGTCCAAAGGAATTGTTACTTTGTTTGTTTGTTTGTTTGTTTTAATTTCCACCAACACTCAGAAACAACGTCTAGCATATAATGCTACTGGCACATTACATTATCCAAGCAATTAACTCTAAAGAAATTTTATTTTCAAACCTAACTTTTCCTCCTCCCTGAAATCTCCCTACTTCAGTTGGGCTAGAGAATTTTTAACAGCTTCTGGACCAAGACTGTGGCCTAAAAGACTCCAGCAGGAATTAGCTCAGCTCAGTACACAACAACAATAACCCTATCCCAATATTCTTTCCCTGGTAAAAGCGTCAGGACTTGCCAGGTGGGTTTTTCTAAAACTTAACCGGGTGACCCAAAGACCTGCATTTTCAGGGAAAGAAAACTTTTTACCTGCTAGCCCAGCTAAAGGGTAATTTTCCTCGTTGCACTAAAAAAGTTGATCTACCCTGCAGTCAGTCCTTCCTTAGGGAACTCAGAGACTGCACAGGAGCACTAAATTTCAAGCAACAAGACTTAAGCTCCTGTTGTAGTCCTGTCACTAATAAATTATTTTATATTAGGCAAAATCACGTATCCTCTCTGGTGTTACTTTACTCATCTATAAAATGGGGATAATAATACTTACCTTGATTGCCTCGCAAGGGACTCAGGTAGAGCACATGAACTAGTGGTCATATCAATTTGAAAAGTACCACACAAAAGTAAGGTGGCACAATTAATTATTAGTATTATTACTCAGAATTACTGTGTATTTCAGCGGCTAGAAAACCATTTGTAAAATCAGTTAGAAAGAGACAGGAGCAATGTGACATGGCAAGAAGATCCAAACTTTGGAGTCAGCCCAAGGTATAAACTCAGACTCGATGATCTTGGCAAGTTGTTTAAACTCTTACACAAACTTAAACTGTTTCCTCATCTGAAAATGGGTATAGTACACTATAAAACTTCTATGAAGAATAACTAACAAATATTTACATATATACACTTGAAAGCATCTTGCCCATGTGGTATAAAATGGTATCGTTACAAATTTCCTCTTCTAGAAAGCTTAGAACTTCAGGGTTTTATCTAGTATTCATACCATGTGAACAGCTGAAACATCTGTAATGTCAAGCACTTGAAGTTGATTTTAAAAGAAAAAATCACCACCACCACCAACAACAACAACACCATCCCTGATCAACATATTAAAGCAAAAAATTTAGATGGTAATTAACCCAGCATATTAGCAATTGGGCCAGAGTTTAGGAGCCAGTTCTATCAATGGGTATTTTCTCAGTCACTCAGACAAACTGTTGTGCTTATTTCAAATCCACTGCACTAAGGCTCTCTTTGTGATTGTGGATTGTTGGATTATTGCCTGCATTTCTGTCTTCTGTGAAAACGCCAAATGTATAGAAATTTCAGTCACCAGATTAAACGTTCCTCTTGACAATATATTATGCTGTTTGGTGTCATGCTGACATCCTATTGATGATGTTCATGACTTTATATGCCTTTATTTTGTTCTTTGGTCTCAGTAAAAAGAAAAGCAAAAAGCCCTTAGACTAATGAATTCAGAATCTTTTCAGACACAGTGCTGTTTCTCTTCCATGAGATCAGGAAAAGGATATATTTCTGGTTGCAGACATATGTGGTACAGACATGAGATCACTGCTTTAAGCTTAATAGAAGAACATAACAATCTACTCACTGTTTACACTTTAGCCCAAAGGGCAGCTGGAAATCACAACCAACCATATGCAGTGCTGAACAAGTGGTCATGACTTTATTAATAAAGCCAAGCATTAACGAATAAGATTCTGGGAATGGTACAGTGAGGGGCAGGAGTGTCTTACCATAGGCCCCTCTAAGTACTAGGCAGAGGGCCCAGGCTATTGTTGAAAATGTCCCTTGGGATTAGACTGCTCTCTCTGCCAGGATTTCATTTGCCATCTTTCATATTTCCCAGTTCTCCCATACAGTGTTTAATCAGCTGCTAGGGACTGGTTAGAAAGGACTCCTATTCTTCTTGCATCCTGACATCCTGGAAAGGGAGTGAATTATAGAATTATCTACATACAGTTAAATCAAATCACACATACAGGATGCTTTTTATACTATAAAGAACCATTTCAAGTATAAAAAGAGACACAAATGATATCTCATCTAATCCTTCCAAGTCTATGACAGGTATAGTAATATTAGCCCCAATTTATTGATGAGAAACTGATTCTGAGAAAGGCTTAAGAATATTGCAAATAAATTACAGAACAAAGATTTATACCCAGGTCCAAATCCCACACTTTTGCTTTTCAACAGCTGCCACAGAGAACAAATTAATTGATAACCCATGGTCTATCATATTTCCTTTCTGCATTGAGATGTATACAAATTTACTAGGCAAATGTAGTACTCAAACTTTAACACTGAAGCACTTCTTATGCATATCAGTGCCACAATTTACAAATTTTTTATCTGGTTCTTTCATTTCTTTTCTATACCTAACTGATAATGTCAGGTACCAAATTTGTAACCCAAATACAAAAATCACAAGACAAATGTCACAGCATAAAACCATTAAAACATGTTCAAGCTTTCATCAAAGTGAGTTGGCCCTACTGGGCCAGCAAAAATTAACAATAATAACTCCCATGAATATGACTGCTGATATAGATGGTGCAGAAATCAGAAGTTTGAGGCAACAACTAGCTCATCGGAGTACAGTTTATTCAACTGTAATAAGAAAAGAAGGGAAATCTGAATCTGCAGTGCACCTCTTCAGACTAGATTTAAGGTATATAACTTGGATTTTGCTGAAACATATTTTGCTCCTGTGTGTTCTGATTTGGGTTTTGCTTTGTTTCTGACACAGAAGTAAATTCTTACTTTGAAGTACTCTGTATTATCTTTTTTACTGAAATTTTCACTGTCAGGCTAATCATACCTTCAGTTTTCTACTGGGCCCAGCATGAGAACTATATTCAGGAAAACTAGAGCAGAGGAAAGAACAATGTCCTAAACGTACTCTCCCCTCACACCAAGCCAGATTCATGATAGGCTAAGAGAGAGCATACTCTCTACTGAGATCCCTGATGATGCCACTGGGAGCCCAAGCCATTCACACAGTTATTACAAAGAATGCAACCACATTTTCTCCCTTGGGGCCTTTAAGAAAAGGACTGGCTCCCAAACCACAGACAGTAATATGTAACCGCACCACAAGGCAAAGGAAGAGAATGGCCCAGTGAAGAATGGGGTTTATCTCAGATAATTATCCCAAGCAATACAATTGAAATATAGCTTTCAATCTCACCCTCCACTTAGACACATTACCAAGTGAAAATGAGAGATTAACAAATACTAGGAGCTTATAACCACAAAAGTGTGAATGGAAAAGTCATAATGGCCAACATTTACAATGGACTAAACACTGATATTAGCATAGAGAGAAATTGTTGTCTAGTACTTCAAGATAATATATATACATAAATATAAAGCCTATGGACATTATAAATTTCCTAGAAAGTATTAAAGTGAGTATAGTATTCTTTTAATTGTCTATGGGCCACAAAATATTCCTTAATTAATTAGCATTTCTATTATGTTTTGCAAATTATAGCAGGCAACAGAGATATAGCAAAAAGAGTACTGAACACTAGACAATCACTAAAAACTATAAATCTTATTTTCCTCAATATCTAAATTCATAAAAAGTTTAGATAAAAAGTGAACAGATGTCTTTTCAACAAATGGTAATATGAAAACCAGATATCTACAAAACAATGGAATTGCACCCTTACCTTACCCTATACATAAAAAATTAACTCAAAGTGGATCAAAGATCTACACTTAAAAGCTAAAACTATAAAACCCTTAGAAGACAGGGGATATCTTTATAACATTGGATTTGCAATGATTTCTTGAAGTAATGCAAAAGCACAGGCAACAAGAAAAAAATAGATAAGTTGGACTTTATCAAATTAAAAAAACATATGTGCAACAAAGAACACTATAGGGTCAGTGAAAAAACAACCCACAGAAATGGAGGAAATAATATCACATAATGGGAGAAAAAATTTTCTGATGATGGATTAATATCAAGAATATAGAGAAAACTGCTACCACTCAACAAACAACTCAATTCAAAAATAAGCAAAGGATTTAAATAGACACTTCTCCAAAGATCCACAGATGGCGGATATATGTATGGAAAGATGTTCAATATCATCAGTAACTACGCAATTACAAATCAAAACCACAATGAGAAACAACACCACACCCATTAGGATGGCGATTATCAAAAAATGGAAAATAACATTCTCCTTGCCTATTGCTCTTACCTTCTTCAACAGGTCTTTGCTCAAACGTCATGTTCTCAATAAGTCCTACTCTGGTCATCCTATTTAAAATTGCTTCCTTGCACTATCAATTTGCCTTATCCTACTCTATATTTTTTCTTTTTCTATAGCACTTATAAACATCTAATATACTATATAATTTACTTACTTATTGTTATGTCTCTCTCATCTATAATATAAGCTCCATGAGAACTAAAATTATTTGTTGCATTCACGAACATATTTTAAGTGCAAGAATAGTACCTGGCACATGACAAATGCTTAGTAAACATTTGCTGAATGAATAAACTGACTAATTTCTTACATGGAGACAGAAAATAGCTTAGAAGTTTTGAAAACCAAATTAGTCTTTTTTTTTTTTAAGATTTTATTTATTTATTTGACAGAGATAGAGACAGCCAGCGAGAGAGGGAACACAAGCAAGGGGAGTGGGAGAGGAAGAAGCAGGCTCATAGCAGAGGAGCCTGATGTGGGGCTCGATCCCATAACGCCGGGATCACGCCCTGAGCCGAAGGCAGACGCTTAACCTCTGTGCCACCCAGGCGCCCCTGAAAACCAAATTAGTCTTAAAATTAATGAGTTTTTATCCCCTTCAACACCAAATATTCCATTTACCATCACCAAATAACCGAAGTACTATGGCTTACAATGGAAACTGTTCCACTTAACATTTCAATGGAATGAGGTCTTAAAATTTTATTCATATCAACATTCACAGTAACGTGACAGTTATTTACTTATTGTCTCTTGACTCTCACATCACCCTTCAATTCTCTGCTCTGTGATTCTGGGGCACTATATTTCCCAGCCTCTCTTGCCAGCTGGCTTCCTATTTGATTCTGCCAATGAGAGGGACTAGTGGGAAATTAGAAGGTAGAAGAAGGAGAAAAGAGACTTCCCTTTTCTAGCTCCTGTCAGCATCCCTCCAACAGCAAAATACACTTATGGCTGTACCATTTTACATTCCCACCAGCAATGGCTTCTTTTAGCCCTCCCAATGCCAGCTGCCTCAGAGATACCAGCTGGCCACATGCTCTCCATGATTAGAGCATAAGCCATGCCATGTTTCCCTCCACGGTCTGAGCACAAGTCTCACAGCACACCCTGTCCCAGCAGGTGAAAGCTCCAGTTGCAAGCTTTTTTTCCCCAAGTTCCTATGTTCAAGGAACCCAATTCCCTCCATTTTGTTCTACCAGCCCTATGGCTGGGAACTACTCCCTGCAGTTATTAATCATGGTTACCTCATCATCTTCTTCTCTCTCTCCCTTTCTCTCTCTCTCTTTTTTTTTCTTTTTCAACCTTCCAATTCCTGTGTGACAAATTCCCTCAATTAAATCCCATCTATTTGAATTGCTTTTCATGGTTTTGTTCTCCTGACTAGATGCGACTGTACTTAGTACAGCATAACACTTCAGGCAGACCAAAAGATTGACAAGAGAATAAATTTCTATTTTCATCACTCAGAATTAAACATAAAACAGATTTTTCCCATGCTATCTTTTTTTAAGTGTGAAACTACTTTTATTAGTATCTAGACCTTAGGTTGAACCACTAGCTCATAAGTTTTCAGTCTTTTTTAAAATTTTTAATTCCAGCATGATTAATGTACAATGTTATATTGGTTTCAGGTGTACTATACAGTGATTCAACAATTCCATACATCATACCGTCCACCTTAACCAAAGAATGCAAAAAAGGGTGTTTCAAATAGAACATATAACAGATCGAGATCTATAAGTACAATGCTCATATTTATAGACTCTCACAGAGTGGTAAATTTTTATCTCACTCCTCTCTTCTGCCTATTCTACATCTCTATTTGAATATACAGCAGCATCTCAAATTTAACACATCCAAACCTGAGCTCTTGATACTTCCTCAAACCTGTTCCTTCCAAAGAGTTTCCCATCTGACTTAATGGCAACTCTATCTTTATAACTTCTCAGACCAGAATCCTGGAGTCATGTTTAATTCCTTTCTTTCTTTCATCCTCCAAATCTAATCTGTTAGAAAATCCTATTAGTTCTCATTCAAAATACATTCAGATTATAACCGCTTCTGACTACCTTAACTGCTCTTCCAAGCCACCAATAACTTTAATCTGGATTATTATAACAGCCTTTTAAGTAGTCAGTCTGCTTCCACTCCTAAGCACCTCTACAGTATATTACCAACAACAACCAAAGTGATCCTTTTAAAACTTAAGTCAGATCATATCACTCCTCTGCTCAAAATGCTCTAATCGTTCCTCAACTCACACAGAGTAAAAGCCAAAATCCTCACATGATCTGTTAGTTCCTATGGATCCTGTTACCTTTCTGACTTCATCTCCTATTATTCCCTCTTACTCACTTGTCTCCAGCCATTCTGGTCTCATCTCTGTCCCTTGAACATCCTGACCCATTTCCATATCAGAGCCTTTCGCACTGGCCTCTCCCTCTACCTGGACCACTCTTATCCACATATCTGCATGGTTCCTTTGCTGTTATTTCAAGTGTTTGAGCAACCTTTTCATCTCAAAAACACCTTCCCTGACCATCCTATTTAAGACTGCACACACTCCATGGGGCGCCTGGGTGGCACAGTGGTTAAGCGTCTGCCTTCGGCTCAGGGCGTGATCCCGGCATTCTGGGATCGAGCCCCACATCAGGCTCCTCCACTATGAGCCTGCTTCTTCCTCTCCCACTCCCCCTGCTTGTGTTCCCTCTCTCGCTGGCTGTCTCTATCTCTGTCGAATAAATAAATAAAATCTTTAAAAAAAAAAAAAAAGACTGCACACACTCCAACACTGGGTACTCCCTATTCCCTTTCTTTGTTTTATTTTTCTCCATAGCAGTTATCCTCTGACTTACTATATAATAATTTACTTTTTTAATATTGCCTTTCTCCCTCCACTAGAATGTAAGCTCCTGAAATTTCTGTTTTGGCAGGAATTTCTGTTTTGTTCATTGATGTATCTTCAACATCCATATGGTGCCTGGGACATAGCGCTTAGTAAACATTTGTTGAATGAAACTCCAACTTCAAAGCACCAAAGAATGAACAAATATAAACACTCATGGAAATACTGTGTAACATATATATGCATATGACCTGGACTACAGTCTGAGGAATAAAACCATATCACAAACTCTAATACTGTAGTGAGTACTATATCAAGATTATTTATCCTATTCTATCAAAATTTCAAAATGAATTTATAATCCTACCACATAATATATGGAGGCTCCCTAGCACAGTGTTTAACAGTCATTTTGCCTGCCATTATTGCTTCAACATCTAGTAGCTCTGTGACCCTGGACAAGTTACTTGACCTCTATGCTTTATTTTCATAAAATAGTAGCAATAAAAATAACAAAACCTATTTCATAGAAATTAGGTGAAGGATTAAATTCTGTAATGTATTTGAAGCACTTTCACACAGTATGTGGTCCATAGATAATACTCAGTATATGTTAGCTATCATGATATAAGGCATTAAATATTTGTTGAAAGAGAAGTAAATACTCTAAAATTCAACACTTTTTTTACAGCCTGACTCTGTTTATATTGCAAGCTTACTCGAAACAAGAATCATATTTTAGACTTCTTTTATATCTGACATATTACTGAATACATTAATTCAAGAATTGATTTATTGATTGATTTGGTATATACACACACACATATACAATTAAACCTTCTAAAAACATAGGTTACAAAAGCCAAGTTAGTCGAAATGATTGAGATAAGTAAGACAGGAAAAGAAAAGCAAGTTCATTAGTTCCAACTCTTCATCTTATCATATCTTATCACACTAAATGTGTGCTACTAAAGTATACTGAAGACTTTTTATAGTAAGTATAGTATGCTCACTTTATACTTCATAGTAAGTATATTACAGGCTTTTTTTAAAGTATAATAGATATGCATAGATTTTCTAGCAGAAAATAAATAATATGATGGATGATAATTCATCATCATTTCACAATATAAGTAAGTCAAATCATTATGTTGTACACCTTACCTTAAACAGTGCTGTATGTCAATTTTATCTTAATAAAATTGGGTAAAAAAGAAATAATGATAAATTAATAACTTGGGGAAAAAAAGAAGAAAGAAAGGGAGAATAGAGACAGACGGCAGGCTTTAAATTGAGGAGCCAACCAATCAAGGCTGTGGGAGTCAAAAGAAGGAACAGAGCACTAACAAAGACTTAGATTGAAAGCTAGGAGTGGGACTCTGCTGAAAAGTCTACTTCTTCAAAAGATCACTCAAAGATAAGTCCAGTTGAGTGAGGGCAATAATAACTTACTCCAAAATGAAGTGTGCAGTTAACCATTGGTCACAAGAAGCTGAAAGACTTTCACACAAGGAGAATTACAGAAAAAATTAAAATAAAACCAAAGTAACAGAAGAATAAAATCATCACTAACCATCTTTGAAATGTTAACAGACAACACTAGTATAGATTAGTAACTTTGACATTGTGGGCTGGACTCCTGGCTGGAATCACTAGAATGGAAAGATCCTTAATAAAAAAAAAAAAAATTAATTAAGGTTCAGATATATAAATATGTTTCATTTACTACAAACTCCTACCCGTCACTTTGATGACATTTCATTATTTTTTTTCTGATGCTATAAAAGCCCACATTAGTTAATGCAAGCAATGTTCAAAACTTGCCATGGTCATGTGACACAATCACTTTTAACTCTTTACAGATGTAGTATCACAGTGTGTGGATTTCTTTCGCAAGAACAATGACAGATGAAAATGGCACTGGGCAGAGTATTATTCACAGTAGTGTGTTAGTGAATACGCACCTCTATGAGCACCAGTGCACAAAAAGAAAAATAATTTCATCATCAAACTGTAGTTGATGTATGTAGTTGACACAAACTATTTGAGCATTATGTCCCTAACATGTTTTCATCATTCAGAAGTAGAATAACAACCACACAGGACAGCTCACAATGGGCAATTCTGCATTTCTACAGAATGTAAAAAAGAATAAATTCTAGACACATGCCCCAAACAGAGATGTGTCAGTAGTCATTCAAGCTTAATGGGCTCTTCAATTTCTGTACCATTCTTTGAGCTCTCCTTCTTTAATTCACTCCTTTCATACTGTGTTCTTTTCTTTTGGGTCCAACTTCCTTCTTTGGGTTACTCTTTCACTACCAAATAAACTTAGCCTCCTATTCTATTAGTTCTTGTTATCTACAAATGCCCCACTGCTCTGGAAATAGTGGATCTTGCAAGTAAATGATGTGGCATCACTACTGAGAATTTAATTGGTTTCTATAATTTCCAAAGGTACAATTATACCCAGGCATTACCCAATTTTTATTGCAGTAGTTTATGGTTTTATGGTTTACATACACTCAACACTATAATCTTCAAAAATGAAAGTAAATAACAAAGAAGTTGAATATATATATATATATATATATATATGCACACACACACACATATATTCTGTGCATTATTAAATAACCATGAAAAAAGAAAGCAGGGAGAGAGGGGAAAAGAAATTTACTTATCTTTCTAATACAGCCTCTAAGCCCTTGGTGTGTTTAATAAAGCAGAAGGTGGGAAATAAGTGTTTTAAAATTCTATATAAGAAAAAATGGTATCACCTCACAATATTACACTGTACCATGATTACCTAAATCATAAAGCCAAAGTTTTCTTTCTCTGAGCTCCCTATATGCCTGCTATGGTCTGAATGTTTGTGTCTCCCCTAAAATTCATATGTTGAAATCCTAACCCTCAAAGGTGAAGATATTAGTAGGTGGGGCCACTGGGAAGTGATTAGGTCATGAGAATAGAGCCTCCATGAATGTGATTAATGCTCTTTGGAAAGAGATCCCACAGAGCTCCCTAGTACCTTCTGTCATACAAGAAGTCTGTGACCCAGAAGAGAGCCCTCATCCAACCATGCTGGCACACATCAGACTTCTATCCTCCAGAACTGTGAGAAATAAATTTTTCTTGTTTATAAGCTACCCAGTCTGTGGCATGTTATTACAGCAGCCCAAACGGACTAAGACAATGCTTCTTCATCATTCAGAACATCTAAGACTGTATATGCACACATCTGGGAACTACCTCTTATAAAACATGGGAAGTCCTATAAAAAGGCTACCAAAATAAATCAGAAAATCAAAAGTTATTCAGAATATTTCCATTGTCAGGAACTCAAATTTTTTTGTTTTTCAGTTTTTTCCGTTCACTAGAATCTCTAATTACAACATATAGGTACTCTGAGATATACTACCACTAATTCATAGGTTTGTAGCTTTTGTTTCCAACACCTCTGCATTCTTAGTGGCTATTCAGGTAGAATGATGGCAATGCATCTCAAACTAAATCTAAAAATTAACTTTTCCAGCAATACAAATGACATTTCAAATATCACATGTGAAATATATTTTAAAACAAAAATGATAATTAAATATTAATGTCTTTACCATTTTCTCCTATGTAGCACTTTAAAAGACATATTTCCCAAACCCTGCTTAAACGTGCCGTAAGATGACTCAAATATTTTAAATTAAAATTGAGAAAACAAGTGATGAGGGGCTGGGTTTTTGTTTTGAGGTTTTTTGTTTTGTTTTGGTTTGGTTTTTGAAATGCAGAAAACAAAAACAAACTGATATGGCAAAAGAATTTTGTCCCTGTCACAAATTCATTCATTTTATGCTATAGCCTCTATTCTTGGGCAATGTTTTATCCTCAGATAAAATCCAAGAAATAGTAAAGTAAGATTGTTTTTGAAAACCAAATACCTAAAAAGGAAGGTCCGGATTCATTGTTATTCATTTCATGTTCAGTCTCTCTCTCTTTTCCCCTTCCCTTCCCCCGCCTTTCTCTCATTTTCTATACCTCTCCCCCATTCTCCTGGTTTCTGTAATTATTGAAGATTTCCTGTTTTGTATCACTGTTTTAGGAAAAGGGGACAACCATGGTCAAAAATCACAGGATGAAATAATGACAGTGAAACTTAATGCTACACTATGCTTATTAGTAACTTTCAAGAACGGAACTTGAAAATAAAAGGTCGTCTAACCAAAAAATGACTACCAGCATTAGGTCTTACGTGAGAAAATAGGTATGATTTCATCAACTTAAATAAAAAAGAAATCTCAAAAGCTCACTATTATTAACAAACACTTCTTAAAAGTTTTTCAAACTTTACTGGTCCACACCAGTTATTTTTTTCAGCCTACTCAATCACACAGAAGTTCTACACATTATAAAACAGGGTAGTAACAACTTCTACTCATCAAACCTAATCTCTCCAGCTAAGATTAGATACTTTGTATCACTGAACCAGAGTGTTAAAACTGAAGGAAGATGAGGCCTAGAGAGCTTAAACAACTTGCTCAAGCAAGTACCTACTTACGAATTAGAGGCCAAGAGAGTTGGGCCTGGAACCCAGTTCTCCAAACTCCAAAGCACCAAAGATGATTTGAGACTAGAATTCAGATCTCTAAATAACAAAGCAATGAATAGTGTACAAGAAAGACAGAAGAAATGGTCTGGTCCCAAAGAACTCACTAAAAATCTATAGTAGCATTCCCTGAACAATATATGATTATAGAAAGGGAGGAAACTGCAGATCTAATGCAAACAGGATTTTTTAAAAACAATTTGGTTGCAAGATCTATAAACAGCTTCTTAAACTCAACATCCAAAACACAAATAAGTCAAAAAATGGGCAGAAGACATGAACAGACACTTCTCCAAAGAAGATATACGAATGGCTAACAGACACATGAAAAAATGTTCAACATCATTAGCCATCAGGGAAACTCAAATCAAAACCACATTGAGATACCACCTTATACCAGTTAGAATGGCAAAAATTAATAAGGCAGGAAACAGCAAATAAAAATAGAGCTACCCTATGACCTAGCAATTGCACTACTGGGTATTTACCCCAAAGATACAGATATAGTGAAAAGAAGGGCCACATGCACCCCAATGTTCATAGCAGCAATGTCCACAATAGCCAAACAGTGGAAGGAGCTAAGACGCCCTTCAACAGATAAATGGATAAAGAAGATGTTGTCCATATATACAATGAAATATTACTCAGCCATCAGAAAGGATGAATACCCACCATTTGCATCGACATGGATGGAACTGGAGGGGATTATGCTAAGTGAAATAAGTCAAGCAGAGAAAGACAATTATTATATGGTTTCACTCATATGTGGAACATAAGGAATAGCATGGAGGACATTAGGAGAAAGAAGGGAAAAGTGAAAGGGGGGGGATTAAGAGGGGGAGACGAACCATGAGAGACTATGGACTCCAGGAAACAAACTGAGGGCTTCAGAGGAGAGGCAGTAAGGGGGATGGGTTAGCCCGGTGACGGGTATTAAGGAGGGCACATATTACAATGAGCACTGGGTGTTAAATAAAGAATCATGGAACACTACATCAAAAACTAATGAAGTACTGTATGATGACTAACATAATACATACATACATACATACATACATACATACATACAATTTGTTTGCTCTCAAATCATTTATGTATAGTTCTAGCATACATATGTGAATTTTTTTTTCCTGCTGGATCTATACCCACTGAATTAGATTGATTTGAGGTCAATGTTAAAACAAACTGGAATTCAAAATAATTGACAAGGGGAGTAAGTAGAGATGAGAGTGGGAATAGGGAGAGAAAGGCAAGCTGGCTGTCAGGAGACAGTCATCCTATGATTAGAAAATTGTTGTACTTAATGCTTAAGACATAATCCATGAACGTTTGATAGAGAGGTCCGTATTATAAGTGGAATCTTTCACCCACTTCCTCTACATTCCTGTCTTTTCATGGCTAAAGGCTCATTTCAAAAGATGGGTACTGGGAATATGGGAAAACTTGAGGAAACTGGATGTTTAAATCACAGCCCTCTTGCTAAAGGTAAGAGTTTCACATGATCTCTATGAGGTGAAAGTGAAAAAAAAAAAGAGAGAGAAGAATTCTTCATGGTCATCACTGAAACCCATGACCACATTCTATAAGCCCAGCATAGAGCAACTCAAATCTCCCCAGGCAACTATTGAAAATGGGGGAAACCTACTGTACTACTGATGGAATATTTCAGATTCCAGACCTGACACTCATTAAACCTACACAGAAAGAAAAAGAAACAGCAATGGGAAGGGGAAGGTTGAAGGGAGGGGGAGGGGGAGGAGGGGGCGACAGAGGAGAAAGGAGATGAGAGATGGAGAGAGGTTAGGAAGAAGAAAAGGAGAAGGAAAAAAAAAAGAAGTATTAAGGGGTACTATTCTTCAGCAAACTAAAAGTTTTTAAAACAATTTACGAAAAAAAAACTGTAATACAAAAAAAGTCAAGTTGTTAGTTACAGAGATACTGAAGATGTTGGTATTTGTTTTTAAGAAAATAGGATTGCACTTTTTAAAATACAGAGCAATAACTGTATTATCATGATTGAGGCTTATTCTCTTTTTTATAGTATATATACTACATCAAGAGGAGGAAAGAGGAAAAATGAAAAGATCAATAAAAACTGAAGGAACCAGAATACTTGAAGCCCTTTGTGTATTAGCTTCTTTCCATCCAACTACTCAAAACTGGAAAGTTAGTTTGCTTCCTTGTTTAAATCTCAGTTCCCACGTATCCAAGGACAAATCAAAATAAATATGAATTTTTTCTCCAACAAAAATTGCAACTTAAAGCCAATAGGTCATAGAAAAAGTGAAGTTGTTCATGCTAGGTAAGAGTGAAAACAGTTTTTCACTCTTAAAAGAGTTAAAATCAGATAGATACTCTAAGTAAACAGTATTTGTTTTTATCAAAAGAGAAGAAGAGGTGATTTCACAGCATGAAGAAAAATAATGTATGGTAGGGGAAAAAAACCTGAAGACATTATCTTAAAATAATATTTACTGTTTTATTATTATTATTATTATTGTTGTTGTTGTTGTTGTTGTTATTATTATCTGGTTCCCTGCACATGTGATTCTGCCCAAGCATGTGGAATTACATCTACATTGGTTGTTTTAGTATCCTATACTGAAAGAGAAATGCATTTTATTCAAAATTCAGCAAGTTTAATGTGACAAGCATTTAACAAGTAAAATGTTTCTACCATGAAATATACTCATTAGATATTGGTATGGCACTTCAGTGGGAAGACAAATAAGAAATTGATCATGACAGGAGGGTTTCAAACTGTTGAGGGGAGTATAAATTGGTGCATCCTTCCTGGAAGGCAACTTGGCAATATATTAAAATCATTAAAAATACTCTTTGAACTAGATTTTAAATGTCTAGGAATTTTTATTCCACAGAAGCAATCATGGTAGTATTCCAAGATTTATATATTAAATATGTTCACTGAAGTATTGCTTATGATAGAAGAAAAACTAACCTAAATTTCCAGCAGTTAGTATTAACACATTTGACATTTATTCCAGAATTTCCATGGACTGCCTGCTATGCTAAGCACAGTAGATTAGTTCTATTAAAAATGTATCCTTAAAGTAAAATACAATACATCAGTTTAAAAAATCATATGATCCCAAGTTGTCTTATAAATTTATCATACTTCTATTAAAATCACAAATAGAGCTTTTGGGGGGGGTGGGGAAAGAAATGATAAAATTATTCTAAAGTTCATCTGGAAAAACAAATGTTTGACAATACCCAAGATAATTTGAAAAAGAAGAGTAATTATATATGTATATAAAATATCTCCCTAGTTAAAAGTGTGCCATATGAATGGCCAGATTGATTATTAGCAAGAGAAGTTGAAAATAGACTCAAATATCTCTAAGAATTTAGCCTGTGATAACTGTAGTGTTTTAAAGATGGGTTATATGACTAATATTGTTGGGACAATTGGTTCTTTATATCCTAATTGCGTATCACACAATAAAATAAACACCAGATGGATTAAAAAACTAGAAGTATAAAAAATAAGATCATGATAATGCTATAGTAAAATATATGTGAATATTTACATAATGTTAGGTGGGAAAGATATTTCTAAGCATGACACCAAAGGAAGAGACTCAAAAGGAGAAAAATAAAACTTCAGATTTGATGAGAAAATTTATTTTCTTTTTTTTAAGATTTTATTTATTCAGGGGCACTTGGGTGGCTCAGTTGTTAAGCATCTGCCTTCAGCCAGGGCATAATCCCGGTGTTCTGGGATCGAGCCCTGCATCGGGCTCCCTGCTCCACTAGGAGCCTGCTTCTTCCTCTCCCACTCCCCCTGCTTGTGTTCCCTCTCTCGCTGGCTGTCTCTCTCTCTCTAATAAATAAATAAAATCTTTTTTTAAAAAAGATTTTATTTATTCATTTGAGACAGAGAGATACAGAGAGAGAGCATGAGCATGGGGAGAGGCAGAGGGACAGGAAGAAGCAGAAACACCCCCCCACACACACACACACACACAGTGAGCAGGGAGCCTGCCCACTGGGCTCCATCCCAGGACCACAGGACCCGGAGATCACATCCTGAGCCGAAGGCAGACGTGTAACCATCTGAGCCACCCAGGCAACCCAAAAATTGATTTTCTAAAAATTTTAATTAAAGACTAAATGACAAGATTGGAAAAACACCTACATCATATATAATAAAGTGTTAATATTTTTAGCATATCAAAACCTCTCACAAATCAATAAAAATTAACTTCTCAGTAGAATAATATGCATTACTTTGTGCTGGACAGTTCTAAATATTTTTATGTATCTTCATTAATTTGATCCTTGCAACAACCTATGACATATAGGAAATTTTTACAGATAAGGAAGCAGGCCCTGAGTGATTAAGTAAACACCCAAGGTTACAGAGCTGATAAGTAGTGATGGTACAGCCAAGATTCAAACTCTGTCACCAACAGTCTGACTCCAAAATCTATGCTACTTCTCAAAGAATATGAACAAGAAATTTAGGGAAAAAATTTAGAAAGAAAAAGAGAGAGTGAGAGAGAGAGAGAGATGGGGGAGGGAGGGAGAAAGGGAGAATGAAAGGGAGGGGAGAAAAAAAAGAAATGCAAATGAACAAAAACAAATGAAGAAATACTCCATTTTACTACTACTCAAAGAAATACAAATTATACTAAAAATAAACTGCCATTTTCTATCTGTCATAATGGCAATAGTTGAAAATGATGACAATAGTATGTGTAAGAATAGATGTGATAAAATGAGTACTCTCATACACCGCTGCTGGTTCCACTTTTCTGGAGGGTATTCTGGCAATATGGTTTAATACTTTTAAAAAGTAATTACCCAACAATTCAGTTCTAAGAATTTGAACTAAAGAAATCATCAGAGATGCGTGCAAAGATTGAGCTACAAAGGCGGCTACTACAATGTTGTTAAGAATAGTAGAAAATTTGGTGGCTGGGTGGCTCCGTTGGTTAAGTGTCTGCCTTTGGCTTAGGTCATGAGCCCAGGTTCCAGGGATTGAGTCCTGCATCGGGGTCCCTGCTCAATGGGGAGTCTGCTTCTCCCTCTCCCACTCCCCCTGCTTGTGCTCTCTCTGTCTCACTCTCAAATAAATAAAATTTTTTAAAAACTAAAAAAAAAAAAAAAAAAAGAATAGTAGAAAATCACAAACAACCTTAACTATAGATGATGAACTAAATTTTGAAATTCAACAAATAGAATAGTATTCAACCATTAAAAATGATGCAAAAGAATAGTGGTATCATGGGAAAATATAATGATATGATACACTGTTAAATAAAAAAGCAGATCATAAGGTATTTGTTACCATATGATTCCATTTTTGTTTTAAAGGGAGATATAAACATTAGAGAGAGAGACATAAAGTTTTAATACTGGATATATACACAATTTGATATTATAATGGTTATATCCAGACAGTAGGACTGAAGTTTTTTTTCTTTCTCTTTATTTTTGTATGTGCTTCTTAAATTTCATGTATGTGGTATCTGTTACTTTTGTAGCAAATAATAAAGTTAATTTAAAAAAGAAAAGATACGCAGGAGAAGAATATTTAATGACATGAGAAAAATTATCATGATATATTAACTTTTAAAGAGTAGCTTGCAAAATACCATATGCAATAAGACACCATTTTTCAAAAAAAATATGTGTACCTAAGATAAATTTCAAGGATACAATCAGTTTAAGCATTTTGAAGTATCTCTACATACTATTATGGACATTTCTTTTTATAGTTTCCAAATTTTCTCCAATAATCAGTTTGGTTTTTTAATCAGAAAAAAGCAGTGGGAAAGACTATATTTTACCCTTTTCTTCATTCTAACTAATTGTTTAACAAGCCTATAATTTCTGGAAAAGGAAAAAAATAACATGCTGCCTTCTTATTGTCAAAATAGACACAAAAAGATACAATAGTTTTTCTACTAAAAGCAAATCTCATCAACGTATTAGTATATTCTATCCAATCAGAAATTTTATTTAAGATTTTGAAACCTCATAAATGTACTATATCAAGGTGCAAATGAGCCCTACAAAGTAAACAGGCAAATCTCCTCAAAATGTGACCCTAATTGACAGATAGATAGATAGATAGATAGATAAAAATAAGATAATTGCAAATGGTTAAGCAGATGTTTAAAATAATATATGCTGACACTGGTTATCAATAAGGCAAGACAAAAATAAAATGCATAGGGATCAATTATTTGGCAGTGTGGCATTACCAAAAGTCCTAGTCTACCAGATTCCTAAATACCTGGATTTCTAAATACGTGATCTTGAGCAAATCAGTTAATCTCACCAAGTTTTAGATTCCTCAGCTTTAAACTTACAGTAAAAAAAATTAGACTGCTTGGCTTTAAAATTACAGGAAAAGCAGTTGATACAAATGTAAAAAATTTTCATATGACTAAGCTAATATAAACCCTGAGTACCTCCAAAATTAGCATCTACTTAATTAAGGACAAATCAAGATGGTAATAACAGACAAAAAGATAATTTTTTTTAGAAGAAAGAAAGAGGACTAAGAAAGGGAAAAGAACTGACATCCTTAGTAACGAAGAATTACTTTAATAGGGAATCAAGTCACAAAAAAACTTAGTAGCTTTTTCCTATTCTCGGAAGGCCAGAAGAACTGGGGACCAAACTTCTGAATTTTGGCTGTGAGCCTTAAGTCTAACTAATCACCCAGTAGCATTTCTCCACATGGAGAAGCTGATATAGCATCAACAAATTCTTTATCAAAATCAACACTTTGTAACATTGAGAAAATTAAAGTGTTGTAATCTATAAATGGCCCAGCCTGTTCTGTTAAAACTTTATCCAAATTGGACACTATGTTTAAAATTATGTTCAAAAAAAGTTTCTCTTTACCTCTGCTACAATTTCTTAAGTTACATATGTGTTCTTCCCTCTCTTTGAAAGTTTTCTTCTTCTTATAATTTTGCCTATGAGATTTATACACATTCTTTATGCATAATATGGTTAGTTTCTTTTTTCCCTCTAAGGGACAAAACATGCTTTAAATGGTTTTTGTTTGGTTGGTTGGTACAAAAGTCTCCAAATCTTTACATTAAATTTCACTACTTTCCTTTTCCTTAAAAATTTACCTTCTCTCCTTATCTCCTCTTCCAAACCAAATACACACATACAAACACACACAGCAGCACACACAGGCGCAATGCCAGACTTTTAAAAATAAACATTTAGAAATAAAAGCACCTGAGGATGACAAAGTTGTAAGCTGTTAACAAAAATTGTTTTGTTAACAAAAAAAAAGAAAGAAAGAAAAGCATTTGACATTCTAATCAAAGTCTGATTTTTCTCTAAGTCGGTGTTATAATCCAAAATAATAAGTGACCATTACAATAAGCTAATTCCCACAGTAAATTATTATAAAAGAGAAGCAAAGGCCTTAAAAGCAAAAGTCTTTGCCCATTAAAATATGTTATTTTTTACTTTACTTATTGCAGGTCTTCTGGATATTTCAGGGTTGCTTCTCTCCCAACCATCATCAAACCATCCAATAAACACTTTTCTCAAACACACTCTCTTCAGTTCTTAAATAACAACATATTTGGTACCTGTACACATAAAGAACAACTTACATGTTTAATCAAATACCTCAGTTTCAGAAGTTAGTTGTCTCCCCTCTGTCCTTTGGTGGCCACAGTATCCCCCTCATTGGAAGTCTCTATTACTGTCATTATTTCTAATTTGAAATCATCCTCTACCTCCACACCCTTCCACGAAGAAAACATAACTTTTATCTTTGTCTTGCACATGCATACCATAGTGGGGGGGGAGGGAAGGAGTAAATTGCCATTTGCAACTTTCTTTTGATAATGAAATAGCAAATAAGCATGGAGTCCTCTCTTATTATTGGATACCAATGCACATGAAACACTCAAGTTGGCAGTTGAACTGCAATGTTACCCTATTTGCCTAATGTATCAGATTTTCAAAAGGCAGAGAATATCTTACAACTTGGAGGAAAATTATCTGAAGATAAAGAGATGCTATATTTGATACCTCACATGAAGCCTGGGTCCATTCTGAATAAAATACTGCAATTTTGGATGTTTCTGTACTTAGGTCCAAGAAATGGATCTAAAATGAGGTTACAGAGTTCATTGGAAAGTCATTGTCAAGTTCAGAGAAGGTCTTAAGGAAGGAGAGAGAGAATGAATAGAAGATATTATTATGTTATCTGTAAAGTGAAAAATAAAATATTTTGATAGGCAAAGACTTAAAGATTATTAGCAATTTTTACAGAACTCTAAGATTTGGAAAACGATTAAAAGTTTAAATTAAAATAACAATAGCTAACACTTGTAAAGCACTTATTATACAATAAGCATTATTCTAATTGCTTTACACATATTAACTTACTTAGTCCTCAAAATAAACAACCCAAATATGAGTATTATTATGTATTATTATCATTATCCCCATTTTACATATGAGAAACTGAGCACAGGAAAAATTAATGCGTCCAAGATTGTACTAGCAATGGTGGAGTCACGGTTTGAATCTAGGCAGATAAATTTTAAAACCAAGTTCTTAACCACCACTTCAACTACCCTAAAAGACCTAATGGGCTTTTTGCTTCTTGAAATTACCCCTTCATTTCATGTATAATTTTAGAAATAGACATCGAGATTAAAACCTGTTTCCTCAAGAATATAGCTATGGACAATAAGTACAATGGTGTTTTGGCTAATTACTAAATTCCATAAATCAATACCTTCTGATATAAGAAATTTAGCAAAGAATGCACTCTTGATTCTATGAATTATGAAAAAGTCTTACTTAACAATAATAAGAATTGTCCCTTCTTTGGTAGATATTTGTTAACTTCATTCTTTTAGTATTAATTTGGCTTGAATATTGAGTGGCTTAGACACTTTCTCCACATTTAAATCACTACATTTCTCAATAGATTCTTTGTACAGTAACATCCCTATGATAGAGCGATGAGAATTAGAAATGAAGCAAAACCCAAAACAGATGTCTCAAGGTAATACACTACGGCTTATTTACTTTTCTTAAAGGAGAATTCCTGATCTCAGAATCTATTTACTCTTACTTCAGACATAATTATAGCACTTTTAATTATTTGAGGGGCACGTCTGGGTTCAAATCCTGATTCTACCACTTACTAGTAGTATGATTTGGGAAGTTACTCAACTTCTCTGAGACAAGATGTTTTTATCTGTAAAATAGTCCACCTCACTGGACTATTGCAGGAATAAACTCAATTGACATAGTATATGTAAAGTTCTTAGCACAGTGCCTGGCATATAGTAAGTGTTCAATAAATGGTTGTTACATTAAAAAACTGAATTAATAATACAAAAACGTGTGATAAAGAGCATAATTTATGTGAAAGCATCTGCACCAAGTGCTGTACGACAACAAAAAACAACTCCATAAAATGTTAATTTTCTCTCTCTTCTTATCAGCCCATAACTGAATAGAAATAGCAGTTTCTGGGATTATAGAAGGAGACATGATATTACTGGAGGCAAAAACACCAATTACAGACAGCTTAGAGTCTGGAAACAAAGGCAAAGGCAGGAAACCCAAAATGCAAATACAAGAACTCAAAGAAATACAGCAGTTTGGGGGTCACTCAAAATAGAGATAAGTAGCCTTAACCCTCAACTCAAGGAGCAGCTCAGGAATCAGATGTTCAGAATGATAACTCTGAGCCATCAAGACAAGCTGTTAAGAAATTCAATTTAAAAATTAAAGGGGCGCCTGGGTGGCTCAGTCGATTAAGTGGCTGCCTTCAGCGCTGGCCATGAGCTTGGGGTCCTGGGATCAAGCCCAGCATCCTCATCAGGCTCCCTGCTCAGCTCTCTCTCAAATAAATAAATAAAATCCTTTAAAAAATAAAAATTACAACTTAAAACTAGATATGATAATAACCTCAACTATATATCCATTACACCAAAATTTTGACAGGAACTACATCTCTGGTAATGGTGATTTTAAATATACTCTTTGTTAATGTTTCTATATTTTCTAAACAATAAACTATTTAGGAAATCAGAATGTACAAGTAAATTGTAAAATTAATGTTGGTTGCTTAAAGAGGCAGTCTTTAGAAATCTAAAAAATTCATGAATGTGTAATAGAAGAATTAACTCATTCTGTATTGAGCCCTTCAAACAGCCTATGTCGCTCCCAAGACAATAACAGTGTTACAAAAATGTGACTGATATGGAAATGATTACATGTTGCAGAATAAACTCACTTGAAAAAGAAAAATGCTAAAAGTAGATTCAGCTTAGAGGTACTATTTTAAATAGCAGTCAGTATCAACGCAAAGCTTATACCAAGAACCACATATGATTACCTCTATCTTTCTTGCAACAATTCTGACACACCCTCATTTTTAGGGTTAAAAAGTGCTTAAATGACCCTAGGAAAAGAACAAAATAAAATGATAAAATGGAAAAAATTCAAGAAGCATAGTCAAAAGCGAAATGTACTTTTTTACCTTCTAATATAGAAATTAGAATCCTCTAGGTAAATTAAGCTTCTACTAGTAATCACTGACTCCGCACAGCTGAAAAGAAAGAAAAGGTGGCAGCACAAAAAATAAACTATCAGAAATAAACCTATAGCGAAGTTTTTTCTTTCTGATCTACAGTGCGTATCTCTCTTTGGCACTGCCCCACTGAATACCACATACAATTAGCAGAAAACATGCCAGAGAGATATCTAGCAGATTTTACAGGACTGTTTCATTTAGAAAAAGCGCTTCTTCTCCAGAAATATATATCGTTTTACTCTTTCTTCCCTAACTAGAGCTCTAATTTTAGAAAGAGAAAAGTAGAAGAATAAATAGGCATAAAATACTGAGACACTGGAAACTCTCAATTAGTCGTACTGGTATTATTATCAGCAGTAGTAACATAATAATGGTACAGTGCTAATACAGATCTGAGGTGGACTAAATGAAATACAGTTGCACAATTAATCTACAGCATAATCAGGGCCAGGATTTAATTATGTGCTTCCCCATCTCCAACTAATACTCAGTTAACCCTTTCTATAATTTCTCCTAAAATTTGGTATCTCTGGATCTAATTGGCACTTCAGCTGATTCACATGTGACTATTTCATTTCTTGGACTCCAACTGTTAGTGGGCTGAAGGCAATGGACACCATTAATACAAGAAGGCATCCGTATTTTGTAATACAAGAAAGATAAGTCTAAATCAAACCTGTAAATTGTTTTCTTAAGTGCATTTTATCTTTGGAAAACAAAAAAGCTTTTTAGGTGTGCTTTCTCTCAATAGTGTCATTATTTTCATGTCTTATTTCTATCATTTAAATATACAAATAAATATAATATTAAATATTTCCATCACTAGTTGCTTTCAGTAAACAGAAAGGCAAAGAAAAAACAAAACAAATAACTTTCCTTTATTATTATGTTTGGGAGCATATTTTCATCCACTTTAACTTGGATACACCCAAGTCTTAGAAACGCAAACTCCTGTGATCACAAGAGACACTGAGTTTATCACGGTGCTTAAAGGAAAGAAGGGCATAATAAATAAGTTTCTGGTTCTGATTCATTTTCTGCTCTTTTGAATTAATTAATGCTGTGGAAATCCCAGGCAACTGCTATAGCATTTGTACTGAATTGAGTCCAAAGGAGAAAAATATGTAAAACATTATTTAATTAAAATTTTGAATTTTTTTCTCTCCCACTTACTATCCTATTAGCTATTAGTCATTCAAACTAAAAGGACAGTATTTGTTGCTGTCATATTAACTGCCTTAGGCCACTTCAGAAACTTCAGAGATGTATGGAGCCATATTGTTCTCTGGGGTCAACCCCTTGAGTACGTGGCTCTCAAGCTCCTGGCCTTATTTCAAAGTTATCTTTGGCAAACTCAAAAACTCAAAAACTCACAGAAAGACTCGGCTTGTACTGATATACATTTGGCTCTTGAGGATTGCTAGTGGAGATTTTTTTTTTTCTTTTTGGTCCTTATACATGTTGTTTCGCATTTAGCTTGGGGAATAGAGTAATAATGAGAGTTGGAGGGGAAAATCCATTCTACTTCAATAATTTTATTGCAATGCAGGAAAAGCAAAATTAAGAAAAATTTACTTTTCTGAATCTAAGTTGAGGATGCCACATTGGGCATCTTTTTTTTTTTTCCTATCTGAATTGTAGCCCTAAAACATTAAATCTGATCATGACTATCTCCTGCTTAACAACCTTTGCTATTTCCTCATAACCTACAGAATAAACTCCAAATTCCTTGGTATGGGTATCAGACCTATTTATATCTGATTCCAAACCATCTTTCTACTCTTCTCTTTTGACAGTCAACTACACTTTACAATTTAAGACTTGATTTTTATTCTCCAGTTGACTGTTCTCTAGTCATCTGTCCCTAATTTCTTTTCCTAGAGCTTACAAGCTTCTTCCCAATTTATGGCCCTCAAAAATTCTGTTCCCTCTTATTTCTCCTCTTCACCAAATTATCTCTACTCATCTTTCAGGTCTTAGCACTAATCACTAATCACTAATGCAGAGTCACCATCCTTGATCACATACCATGTTAGGTCTCCTTTTCCCTTCATACTATTTATTATCTCATAATTAAATATTTATTTAATGTCATCCTCTTCTTTGGACTGTAAATGCCTAGACAAAGGAACGGCAAACATTTTAATTCACCACTGTACTACTAGCCCATACACACTTGGCATTCAATAAATATAGGAGAGTCTCTCATTATTCTCTCATTATCCAAATATTCATTATGTGGATCTCCAAAATTACATAGGAAGTGAAAGGTGTCAAAATATAAAAACATTCTCTAATGGACTTAACATTTATAAAATTAGTCTTTGCTCAAACATCCCTCACAAATTAACTTAACATGTATCTCACCCATTCGGGTCAATATCTTTGTATCTTTGATAATCTCTGCTCAGTGGTTTCAAATTTGTCTACACATTGAAAACATATGAAGCCTTTAAAGAATAGTGATGCCTGGGTCCCATTCCCAATAAGTGCAGCCTAAGAACAGGAAAACTTCTAAAAAGTGCCAATTTTTTTCAGTGAAATTTGAGAATCAGGCTAGCTGATGAATATTGCATTGTGGAATACTGTCAATAACATTCAAAATAAAAATACATAGTGACTGCAAAGTGAAACTGCAAGTCTTGCAAAGATGCAGGAACTGATGAGCAGAAATACAGTGCTGGAGAACAGCACAAATTGTTGATGAATCAAGAATTTGCAGTGAGGGGGCACCTGGGTGCCCCAGTAGGTTAAGCCTCTGACTCTTGGTTTCCATGCAGGTCATAATCTCATGGGTGGTGAGATGGAGCCCCAAGTGGAACTCCATGCTTAATGGGGAGTCTGCTTGAGGATTTTGTCCTGCTACCCCTCCCCACTCACACTCACTCTCTCTAAAATATATAAGTAAAATCTTTTAAAAATAATAATAATTCATAGTGACACTGTATAGAAAGTGAAACCAAAAATTGGCAGGAATGATAGCTGATATGGTAGGTTATTCAAAGATAATGATTTGAATATAAAAAGATTAAGCAAAGTCCTTAAGAAATTTTCTTTGCAAAACTGACCCTCGTTATAATGGTACCATATATCAAAAGGAATGGTGCTATCACAATATTTGACCTGAAAAATTACTCTTAAAAAACATGCAGTTAATTCCTTCTTTTAAGAATTAATGCATAAGGGGCGCCTGGGTGGCACAGCGGTTAAGCAACTGCCTTCGGCTCAGGGCGTGATCCTGGCGTTCTGGGATCGAGCCCCACATCAGGCTCCTCCGCTATGAGCCTGCTTCTTCCTCTCCAACTCTCCCTGCTTGTGTTCCCTCTCTCCCTGGCTGTCTCTATCTCTGTCGAATAAATAAATAAAATCTTTTAAAAAAAAAAATTAATGCATAGTTAGAATTACAAGTGAAATGTTACCAATTATATAAACTTATTTTTATTAATTTTTGTTTTAATTTTAAAATCGAGTCAAAATAAAGTCATTCTTCCCATTATTTACCATGAAATTTTTATCTCCATCCACTTCGTATTCTAAAATACAAAAGACCTTATATTACATGACCTTTCTACTTTTTTCCTTTCATATTTTTATACTGTTTCCTCCCCTTCCCTCATTACAATGGTTGGGACTTCTGACACAATGTCAAATAGGATTAATGAGCGTGGTCTTTAATTATCTTGCACTCCATCTAGAAAGAAAGCATTCAATATTTCACTATTATATATGATGTTTGTTAGTTTTAAGTTTTTCATAGATGCATTTTTCAAATCAAGGAAGTTATTTTCTATTACTAGTAGTTTGCTGAGAGTTTTTAATTATGAATGGGAGTTGTCAAATACTTTTTCTATATTTATTAAAATGGTCATATTATACTCCTCATTTATTCTGTTAATATGGTGAGATTTTTCTAAATGTTAAATCAACCTTGCATTCCTGGGCTAAACCCTAGTTGATCATGATATACTATTTTCTTTTTATATTGCTGAATTTAATTTGCTGATGTTTTATTAAAAATGTTTGCATCTATAACCATGAAGGATACAGGTCTAAAATTATCCTTTTTTGTTGTTGTTGTTATATTTTTTAGGTTTGGTATAGGATTATGCTAGCCTCACGAAGTAGGAATTATTCTTTATTTCTTGAAAAATTTATGTAAGATTGGCATTATTTCTTAAATGTTTGATACAATTCACCAGTGAAACCAGTTGGGTCTGTAGTTTTCTTTACGGAAGTTTTTTTTTTTTTTTTTTTTTTTTTTTTTTTTTTTTAAGATTTGTTTATTTATTTTTAGAGAGAGAGATGGGAGGGTGGCTAAGGGGCAGGGAGAGAGGGAAAGAGAGTCTTTTTTTATTTTTTAAGATTTTATTTATTTATTTGACAGAGAGAGAGACAGTGAGAGAGGGAACACAAGCAGGGGGAGTGGGAGAGGGAGAAGCAGGCTTCCTGCCAAGCAGGGAGCCCGATGCGGGGCTCAATCCCAGGACCCTGGGACCCTGACCTGAGCCGAAGGCAGATGCTTAATGACTGAGCCACCCAGGCACCCCAGGAGAGTCTTAAGCAGACTGTGCAGAGCACAGAGCCAGAAGCAGGGCTCGATCTCAGGACCCTGAGATTACCATCTGAGCTGAAACCAAGAGTTGGGTGCCCAACTGCCTGCACCACCCAGGAGCCCCAAAAGTTTTTTTTTTAATTAAAAAATTCAATTTATTTTATAGATAAGGTGCTACTTAGGTTTTCTGTTTCATCTTCTGTCGGTTTTAATAAGTTGTATTTTTCAAGGAATTTATCCATTTCATCTAAGCACTACAATTTTTTAGACATAAGATTTTCATAACATTTCTTTATTGTGTTTAATCTCTAAATAATTATTGATAATAGAATTTAGGGTGGGCAGAGGCATTAAGGAAAATTCCTTTTACTTTTTTCTCCTAATAATTATTCATTGACTTTTTAATATGCTATATGCCAGGCACTATTCCACAAGAACAAATTTGTGTATTACTTGTATAATTTTTAAATATTTTTAATTTTTTAAATGAAACATAATTACCTCAATAAGGAGAAACTGAAATAACAGAAAATCTCTGAGATGCTTAAAAACATAATCCTTTATCTTGTCAGTGTACCAGAAGCTCAGGAGCTTTTTAAATATAAGTAAATGAATTTAGTGTTATTTTTAAATCTATTCTCCTTGAGATTAAATTCTTATTCTCCAGATCTAAAACCAATGAAGAAACAAACTGATTTCTCTTTTTTCCCTTTATAATATACTTCCATTCTCTTATGCTAATTTTGTGGGGGATGGCAGGTGAAGTCTAAAGTTTTTTTTGGGGGGGGGTAATTTCAGGCATCAAATGGCTGCCAACAGATAAAAATACACCAACTGGCCTTGATGAAGTTCAGTCTTTCTTGACATAATTGAGGAATTTATCTTTGTCCCTTATTTTGACTCAGCTCCTTTTCTTGGCCAGTTGACACATAGACAACATCTTCTTACAAACTTTAATACTGAAACAACTTGGTATAACTCAGATTTTTAATCTTCTTCCCAATTCCTTTTAGTAACAAGGCCTTCACTACCTCAACAAGAAAGCTCATTCCATTTTTAGACAACTGTAACTGTTACAAAGTTTGTCTTCTACCATTCCTGTGACTCTGGCTCCTGGTGACTTTCACTGCTAACTTAGGTTTGACCCTCTGGCATATACATTCTTTTCCTATGCAGCACTTTAGCCATTTCAGACAGCTATTGAATTATCTTAAAACTTCCGTTCTTCAAGGGTAACATGTCTGGTTCTTTTAACCTAAGAGAAGCTTCTGCCAACTGCCCTAGAAATAGTGAAAAATTGAATTTCTCTGCAACCAGACTATTTGTCCAATTGAAAAATACAAGTGTTGGCTTTTACCCCAATGCAGCACACAGCCTTCTTGGCTAATCATTACAAATACTCCTGGCATTGGTCTTCAAAAAACAATCCCTCCACTTGCCTGCATACATGTGTATACGCAACATACACACTCTCTTCCACTATTCCTTTTTTAAAAATCTTTTAAATGGGCACCAGAATGTACTCATCCTGAGTTCATGTGACTTGGGTTTCTACCCAAGGGGCTTGTACTGTCTGCTTGATCACATGGTTTTATTTGAACTATATATAGTTCATTTACTCCAAATTATAGTATTTCATTCTTATAAGTTAGTACCTATTTCTCCTTATTTTCGAAGTCCTAATAAGATATCAGGCAAGAACTGGGACCATTAAACTTCATTCATAAATGTTAATTTAGAATAGGTTTAGCAATGTGTCTGTTATTATATGTACTTAACCATCTCAGTTCTAATTTTTGGAGATTGTTAAACTACTTTGCATCTATAGGACATTACAAAAAAAAAAAAAAACACAAAAACCCACAAAATGTTTAAGTCTGGAAAACCTACACAGGACATTCACCTAAACGATCATGGTCCTTAGAAAAACCTAATTATACCCTCCAATCAAAATATTTTTGAAGGGGTGGAGCTGGAGCAAATATTAGTCTGGCCTAGAAAACTATACCTAGGAATTTTTTTTTAAGTTTTTGTCCAAGCTCCTGTCTGATTTCTGTCTCAGTTTTCCTAACTATGAAACAAAGATAGTAAGACTCTACTTTAAGTTTTACCCTAAGAATTGTACAAGATAATATGTGAAAAAGTTCACTTTAGAAGTATAAAGTATAATAAAAATATAAGGTACACTTTTAGGTGGGGAGGGGCAGAGGGAGAGAGAGAGAAAAAAAGAATCTTAAGCAGGCTTCACACCCAGCATGGAGCCCAGCATGGGGCTCAATCTCTCCTGAGCCTGAGATCATGACCTGAGCCCAAATCAAGAGTTGGTTGCTTAACCAACTGAACCACCCAGCTGCCCCTAAGGTACAATATTACTACTAATAATGGAACCTTCCATGACCACAAATAAAGCAGTCTACAAATTCTCTCCTTTTAACACTAAGACATTTTAATTAAATTCCTTTTTCCTTCTTTTTTGTCTTCTCTTCCCATACCACTGAACAAAAAACAACATTTCAGCATAATCTTATAGCCTTGTACTTTAATTACAAATGCCAGCAAAGATTTACATCGAGTACAAATAAGTATATTCTGATATTTTGAAAACCCCAGCCCTCCTCACACTGACTTTATTTTTTCCCCTTTTTTATAACCTTTTCTATATTCTCCTGTAAAACAAATCAGATTGCCTAACAATATTATAGCAATTATCACCTATATTAATATTTTAGCTATAATTACCCACCTTCAAACTCTTACAAGTGACCTCATGGCTTTCCTATGTAAATATATCAGATATATTTTCTCAACGGTGTGTCCTAAATTTTTCCAGATTTTTAGAGCCCACTGTAGTGTTTCCACATTAAGATTATGGCCACTGGGGCTGCTCTGTAAGTTTATAGTTTGAAAGCTCAGTTCTTGTATACAGGAAAGGAGATTTCCCAAAATGAGAATACAAAGTGAAAGATCCACTGAAAAACAAGCAGAAACAATGGAGAAAAGCTGTCAGATGTCCCACAGATAGATGGCAAGAAACCAAAAGGTCCCTGCCACCTCCCTCACCCTTAATGCTAGCATTAAGTTGCATAATTTTACCTGAACAGTATATACAAACTAAATCACAGACTCCATTTTTATGTAATTTTCCTTCTTTCTCTCAATCTCCTTTTCTTCTTTCTCATTCACTACATTCCCCTCCGTAATAAAAACAAATATTTATTGAATGCCTGTCATACACCAGACCATGTGTGCGAAATGCTAGGGAAGACATCTGAGAACAAAATAGACCAGTCCAGAGTGAAGAAGAGATATTAAACAAATAAATACATAATTTACAATTGCAATATCTGCTATGAAATTAGAGTGGGAAGGAAGCTCTTTGCAGGCAGACAAGATTTGAATTGGAAAGTTCAGAGAAGACTTCTCTGAAGAAATGACATTTAAACAGGGACCTGAAGGATGAGCAAAAGACATTCTGATAAATATAGAGAAGAAGTGTATTCCAGTTGAGAAGATAGCATTATGTGAAGACCTTAGAGCAGGAAAAATTTGGAGGCTATAGACCAGTATAGTAGCTGAATCAGAAAGAACCACTGGGAGAAAGGCAAGAGCTGAGGCTGATAATGCAGGGGCCATTGCAGATTATAAGAATTTCTTGTTTTAATTAAAGTGCAATAAGAAGGCAAGAAAAGATCTTTCTTGGATCTCAAAGAATGGTAAATGGCGTTTTTCCTCCTGTATAATGAACATGGTTTTACGTAAAAGTATAAAGAAAAGTATGCGAATGATAAACATCAAATTCAAAAGAGTGATTACCTCTGGCAAAAAGAGAGGAAGATACAAAATTGAGAAAGAGTTCACAGTAGGTTTCCACTATATTGGTTAAGTTTTTATTTCTTATAAATACATAGATATTTTAACCTACACTTTATTTTTTTTTGTAACTGATAGTCAATACTTTATTGTATTTGGAAATAATCTAGATATTCAGGAATAACTTTCTTTTTTTTTATTATGTTCCGTTAGCCACTGTATAGTACATCATTAGTTTTTGATGTAGTTTTTCAATGATTCGTTAGTTACATATAACACCCAGTGCACATCATAGCATGTACCCTCCTTAATACCCATCCTACACTTTATATAAGCCTTTTTGCATGACTGTAATTTTCATAATAAAAAATTTTAAAGGAATTAATGAATGCTAAGAATTCACTGCTTCATTTCCTTCTTCTCTTCTTTCCTAGATTCATATTAAATCTTCCAATTTTGAGAAAGACAAATACATGGAATTAAGGGATCTCCCCTCTTATACACTTTGTTTCCTGGGCCTTTATTTTCTAGACTTTTAGCATCAGATGTTAGAGGCTCTTCAATTAGCTTATCTTTTATTTTAATATACACTATAATCCTTGTAGCTTTCCAAAATCCAGTGTTAATATGAGGATTAAATGAGATAAAGCATTTAACATAGCATTTAGCACACAAGAACTCAATAAATTTAAACTACTGTCTTTATTATTTCACTTATTGTGCTCTATATTCTCAATCCTAAATATGGGCCAGAACATTGGAACTAAGAAAAAGCTGAGTGTGTATGGCCAAATGGTGCTCTGACATTTTGAATGCATATACTGTATACATTCACACACACACACACACACACACACACACACACACACATGCACAGGTATAATATATATTTCCAATATGGAATTTATACTTTCTGAAACACACTTTTTCTGTGCTTATTGAAGACTTAAACAACAAAATGTTAATTTGAGGCTTTTTATTGCCACTAAAGAAATACCTTTAAAGAAAAGGGTTAAAATCTGCATTTGATGGTACACAATTACAATTTAAGGTAAGTTCAGTAAGTTTGCTAATTTCTCCTAAGTACAATGCTACACTGAAATGATTTACGGTTGCCTAAAGCTGCAATAATATTCAGTGCAGTCCATACTATGTTTAAAAGGCTCATTTTTGTAATGTCAAGTAATTCATGCAAACTTCAATCTTATAGAATTGAATATTGACATCAAAATTTCTTCTACAACAGGAGAAGCAGTCTTTGATGCAAGAACATTATTAAAATCTTATCTTTTCACGTAATTTTCTTTGTACAAATAGCACAGATCCTCTCATTTCTCTTTCCTTCCAATTCACAAATACAATAAAAGCTGTCTTTAGAAAGGTCCTTAAATTAAACATCACGACGAAATGAGTGTTAGGACCCAGAAAATTAGAGAACTTATGACAGTTTTTGTTACCTAGAAGTCTGAAAAGTATCTCGCTGAATTTTATGTGACTACTATATTTTAAATTACATTTTCATACCTAAGAGTTTGCTCTTGTGAAAAAACAAGTCTGCCACTCGATATTCTTCAGTTTGTGGTTTGGACTCAGATTGTTTTAGTAATCATTCCTCCATGCCCACTTCCTTGTTCTTAATCACAAATCTAATCATGTATTTTTATAAATATTCAAAATTAAATATATTTATCTACTTGGGTAAATACTTTTCAGTTAACTTTTACCGATAGTCTAGGTAGGGATCTCATTAACAAACACATTTGGAACTTTTTAGATTTGTTCTGGCAACTTGTAAATTCATATTAGATTTGACTGTTTAAATATATCAACATTCTATGCATTTTAAAAAAATGAATACAAAAGATTAATTCCAAGTTTTGTTTTACTTACCAACCTCTGCCATTCCACCTCACTGCCTGAACAATATTATCAGCTCTTCGGATACTCATTCTTGCTAAGTAAAAGGATATTTCTTCTCTAGCTGGATTAATAATCAACTTTCTAGATAGTTCATTTGTAATTCTCTTCTGGTTAACCCTTAGCATTACAGCAATCTGCCCAACTCATGCTAATCAATTTATGAAGCAGGAAGAAAAGGGTGAAATTCAATCATGCAGATAACAAATGGAAAAGAAAAAATGAGGGACAGTTCAGATTAGGACAAAAAAACAATAAGCCTTACTTTCTTACACTAAAAGGCTTAAATCCTTATGTTAGATATTACAAAGCACTCAGGTCATAAACACAAGAAACAAGATACATGAAGAGAGAAATATAAGAGACTTACAACACACCAGTTCAGGGCATATCAGCCTGTGTTTTCTGCTTTATTTACATGCAGATAAATACAAATCAGCACTGGACTAGGATATACATTTTTCTCTTAGTAAAAACGTCTAACTTTCAACCCCTAGCTGCTTCCCCTCTCAATAGTTGTAATACTTGATCCCCTATCCTACGGTAAGTGCCATCTCAGGCTTTACGGCAATTTTCTCAAAATGTGGTCTATAAACACTTGCATCAGAATAATCTGGGTGCTTGTTAAAAATATAGACACCTGGGCCCCACCTCAGAAATCCAAAGCACCCCACGTGATTTTTATGTACACTAGAAGTTTGAGAGCCTCTGCTCTATGACCATTTCTAACCTCATCTAAGGAGACTCCAACACAATCCTTTGGGACTCAGAATGAAATCAATTACTCCTACTGCTAGTTTGACCTCGACCTTTTGCTTTGATTCTAATAACTAGGATTCTACCTTGATTTCCTGTATCTAAATACATTAGTCCATCTAAGACCATAACCTTTACATGGTCATGGTAATCTTTCATTTGCAGTCTACTCAGAAACTGGAATCTGTCCTTTAATTACACTTGGTGTCTATGGCTTTGTGGTGGCCTAGCTGCCTAAATCTCTAACTACCACTTGCCCCAGACTTTTCTTGCTTTGTCTGCCTTATGAAAAATTTTAATCTGTTTTATGCCTCTCTCTGCATACATGGACTTGTTGGTGTTCATTGTCCAATCTTTTAGCTAATGCATTTTGCCTGCTATATTCACTTTCTTCCAAGGTTGTTCCCATCCCGGTGGACCTCTACCAGTCTGCTCTATGCCTGTTGTGATGGAACAGAACTTTCTTACTAGAGCTGTGAAATTAATAATTAGCTACAAGATGAAAAGACAGACATGGCAGCCACTGGTTTCACAAATTGCTTCAAAAGTTCATGTTTGTAGTCAGAATAAAGGAAAAGAAAATCACTATGGGGGGGGGGACATGGGGATGGGCAAAATGGGTGAAGGGGAGTAGGAGATATAGGTCCCCACTTACAGAATGAATAAGTCATGGGAATAAAAGACATAGCCTAAGGAATATAGTCAATGATATTGTAATAGCGTTGTATGGTGACAGATGGTAGCTACATTTGCGTGGAGCATAGGATGATGTATAGAACTGTCGAGTCACTATGTTGTATACCTGAAATTAATGCCACATTGTGTGTCAACTATTCTCAAAAAAAAAAAAAATTAAAGATAACGACTATGAAAAAAGAACCAGGGAAAGCTAAAGAAAAGTCCTTGAGAACTGGAATAGTACACTACGTAGAATAAAGTGAAAAAAAATTAATTCTAATCCTTTGTTTATATTTTCATGGAACCTATTAAGAAAGGTCAACAGAAGAATGATTATTTAATGTGGAGAGAAGGTTTAAGTAAGTAAAAGAAAAACAATACTGGACTAGTAGAACTCTGAAGACTTGGATTTCTCATGGCCTCTATAACTTCCTAGATCTGTGACCTAGATTAAGTCTCGTAATAGTTTTGTGCCTCAGTCCCTCAACAGGTACAATAAACTATGCCCTGTGTGTCTAGAATTATTCTTATACTTAAACAAGATCATATTTATTAAAAAGCTTTGAAACTATAAATGCCTTATAATTGTAAGGGATTATTACAGTTACGTGAATTGCTATTTTTTAAAGATAATAATTAACAACTACCCAAAAACTACCCAAAAAATATAAAGTGATAATTTTTTGTTTTCTTTTATATTATTTTTTAAGTATACACCATATGCATTGAAAGAAAGAAAGAGGAGTTTGTAAAATATCTTTCCTAAGAAAATTTCAGAAATAGGAACAGTATCAGTTGGGGCGGAATAAGGTAAAATCATTCCAAAATATAAGTAAATAATCAGGTTAACCTAAGTTTGCCTAGGTCAGACACAAACCTTAAGAGTCTTACCAGAAGGATGTTTAGATGAAGAAAGGTTCATTTGGATGGACACTGGTGACATTTCTTATCCAGAACCATCTCCCTAAAGCTAGAGTTCAGTGTGACTGCGCAGTGAAAGCTTGGAGCATTTGTTGCAAGGCATTTAGAGTATATCCAACATAGTCTAAGATTCAGTCAAGTGCTATGATTTAATTTAACTGGATAATGTGTACATATTAACATTCAGAAGACAGAAGTCCTTAGCAGGTATGCAAATTGGTTGATGAAAGTTACCCATGCGAAGAAAAAAAGGATTGGTTCTTGACTTAAAAAATAAATACTTCCATCTTTTTGAGTTTTAATAAATGCATTCAACAAATACTGTTGAGTACCTATTATGTTCTAGGCAACATTCAAGACACTGGGGAATCTGAGTGACTAAAACAGCCAAAAATTCTCTGCTATGTAGAGCTTATATTCCAGGAAATATAAGGGAAAGACGGCCAATACATTTAATAGTTATACAAATTATGTTATAAGTTTATAAAGGCTATGGAAACAAATAGAACGGAATTAGGGAGATCAGGAATATTTGAAGGGTCGCAATTTTTGTGGGGGATGGAGGGGCAGAGGGAGAAGGAGAGAGAATCTTAAGCAGGCTCCATGTCCAGCATGCAGCCCAATGCAGGGCTTGATCTCACAACCTTGAGATCATGACTTGAGCCAAAATCAAGAGTTGGACGCTTAACTGACTGAGCCATCCAGGCACCCCTGGTGGGTTACAGTTTTAAAATAGAGTGGTCAATCTTCGGGGTATTCTCTCAAAGAAAACAAAAACACTAATTCAAAAAATATGCACCCCTATATTTATTGCAACATTATTTACAATAGCCAAGATATGGAAGCAACACAAGTGTCCACCCATAGATAAATGAATAAAGATATGGTACATAAATACAACAGGATATTATTCAGTCATTATAAAGAATGAAGTCTTGCCATTCTCAACAACATGGATGAATCAGAAGGTATTATAGTTAAGTGAAATAAGTCAGAGACAAATACCATATGATTTCACTTATATGTGGAATCTAAAAAAATAAACAAACATATAAAAAAACACAGTAACAACGATAAAAGAGAAATGGACTCAAAAATATAGAGAACAAACTAGCGGTTGCCAGAAAGGAGGTTGGGCGGGGGTAGATGGGTGAAATAGGTAAAGGGAATTATAATTTCCAGTTATAAAATAAATAAGTCACAGGGATGAAAAATACAGCATAGAGAATATACTCAATATGGGGCACCTGGGTGGCTCAGTCATTAAGCGTCTACCTTCGGCTCAGGGCATGATCCCAGGGTCCCGGGATCAAGCCCCACATCGGGCTCCCTGCTCCACTGGGAGCCTGCTTCTTCCTCTCCCACTCCCCCTGCTTGTGTTCCCTCTCTCGCTGGCTGTGTCTCTCTCTGTCAAATAAATAAATAAAATCTTAAAAAAAAAAAAAGAATATACTCAATAATACTACAATAATTTTGTATAGTGACAAATGGTAACCACATTTATCAGGGGTAAGCGTTTCATAATGTATATAATGGTCAAATCACTATGTTGCACACCTGAAAATAATATTCTATTAGATGTCAACCATTTTTAATTAAAAATTCATTAATTAAATTAATTAAAATAGGGTGGTCAAGGTAGATCTCATTGAGAAGATGACATCTAAGCAAAGACTTGATGGATGTGATGACATCTGCTGTGATTCTATTATCATAAAAGGTTTTTTCACCAATTTTTAAATTTTTTATCACTTTAATAATAAATGGAAGATATCTTTATAAATTAACTTTCATATTTGTATTTCATATTATATTATACTTTCATTTTATATTAGTGAAAGTTTCATATTATAACTTGATATTATAATAGTGAAAGTTAAAAATTGATACTTTAATGCTAAAACAAATTACAATATATCCATATGATGGTATATAATGTGGTAATTAAAAATCATGTTTTCAAAAACAATTAACATGGGAAAATACAATAAAATGATTTTTTAAATACAAGAATGTATCTATAGGATGATCCAATTTTGATTTTTTTTTTCATTTACTCAACTATTTTTCAAGTACCTACTATGAGCCATGCACTGTTCTGGGCACCGGAGAGAGAGGAGTGAACAAGCTAGACATGTTCTTTCTTCTCATACACACACAGATAAAATACTGAAATGAAATATACCAAAATGTTACTGGGGAGTAAATTTTTTATTACAAAATAATAAGGTGAAGTTATGGATTATTTATTTTCTCCTCCATGTTTAAGAATAATCCAAAATTTCTAAATATATTCTGCATGATTCCAAAAAGAAACAATAGCATTTATATTGATCTAAATATGATGGTTCATATTTGCCTTGGGGTGTCTGTTTGGATAAAGCACAAATTTACACATAATATTCTGTTAAATGTATATTACATTTTTCAATCATATACTGATTCTTATGTCTCATAACATTTAATAAAGTTGGATAATATCAGGTACCATTCTACAGATGCACAAACTAAAAAAGCAGAACAGTTAACCACTACAGTTATATAATGTGTATGAAAGTGTCTCACATAGTGCCTAGATCAAGAAATGCTGCAGATTCTCAATGCTATGCTACTACCTTAAAGTACATCTCTTCCCAGTTGTACTGTGGTTTTATGTAGGGTTTTTCATCAGGAAAAAATGTTTCATTTGTTTAAAATGAACCTTAATAGTTATCAAAATCTGATCTGAATGCCAGCTCCCCCCACCACCAGATGTTAGCTTTCTTCCATCTCCCCACAGCCACTAAAATCACCAAGAAGTAAGACATGTTCCTATAATGTTTCTTCATTCTTCCTTTGATTTCAAGTTTTTATATTTATTTAAGATTTTATTTATTTGAGACAGAGAGAGAAAGAGAGAAGCATAGCAGCAGAGCAGGGGTAGAGGGAGAGGGAGAAGCAGACTCTCTGAGCAGGGAACCTGTTGGGGGCTCGATCCCAGGACCCTGAGATCATGACCTGAGCTGAAGGCAGGCGCTTAACCAACTGAGCCACACAGGCACCCCAAGGTTTTTTGTTTAAATAGCATAGCAAATGGCATCTATTTGTCAAGCTCTAACTAGTTAAGTTATCTTGGGCCAATCATTTCAACTTTCTGGTCTTTTCTTATTTTTCAAATAGATAATCTCAGAAGTCCTTAAATTCCAGATTTTCATGATATTATTATTTCAAGTCTACAATAAATTAAAAGAACACAGCTTCTCAAAAAAAAAAAAAAAGACAGAAAGGCTACAGCAATAAAGACAGTTGGCTAGACAAAGTAAGAAAATAAAGACCTGGGATTAAAAGAAAATTGGAAAATCTCCCCAATCTCCTGGACCAAGTCCAGTTTCAATTATACAGGAGTTGTTTGGGGACAATAGAGAGCAAGAAATACGAAGGTTCCTTTGATCATCAAAAGATGATCCTTTTGCTTAAAAAGATAGTGTTCCTATACTCTCTCTGGTTCTAAAAATACACACACACACACACACACACACACACACACACACCACAACCACAACAAGTATTTTAATATTGATATGGAAGGAAAACAGAAGTCACTCATTTTGCTGAAATAAAAGTATTTCAAACCCAAAGAGGGTGATTTGGTTTTGAGGATTTTTATAAAATAACACTGTATTCAATCCTTTCCTATCACTTCCTCTGTAATACAAAACTGCAATAGCTCTCAAAATGGCAGCATTTTCTTATGTGCAGAGAGAAAAATTTGTGTTGCTATTGCAGCAACATCTAAACAGTTTCCTGTAAACTTTCTGTGATGGAAGTCATAGAATTTATGATAAAACCCTGTAGAGTGGTGAAACAAATTTCTTTCATATTTATCATTCATTTTATTCAGTGTGCATTTGAAGGAAAACCTTTTAAGAACACCAATAATGTGAGAAAGCTACAACAACTAAATTTATTGTTAAGTATCACATCACTGGTCCTCCTGGGAGTTCAGGAAGAAAGCTTAAATCACATTTCCTAACACATTGGAGAGCTTCCCAGAGATGTGATGGCCCACAGAGGCAAAACATCCAAAGCACACTGGAATCTCAGAGATGGTGACAAAGAAATATCACTTTGTTTAATAAAAGCAAATTGAAGTTACCCTTTTATTTTTTTAAACAAAGTACAAACTCTCTCTTACCCCCTTTTTCTCCTTTCCTTGCCCTGCCCCCTCCTGTTTCACCTGACTAAACTGTAGGTATTTGTTCCATCACCTGACTTAGGGGCTGGCTAGAAATATTAGAAAAAAACAATCTACCATTGTTACATGAGACAACAACCTTTCATGTCCTTGAAGCTCACCATGACCTTTCATCTTTCCTATCCCCAGTGGTCTCTCCTAACAACTAAAACTACACTCAGTTGGGCTGAATTCCAGATTGTCATAAAAAGAACCCTGTCCTTTCAAAACAAAACCAATTTTTACACCAAGGTGGGGGAGAAACACAAGTCCATTGTTCCCTCACAGATGGAAGTTGGAGTTACTAAGGCAACTGCTCTAATCCTCCTTTTTACCACCTTTTTCACATCACTGGCCTATCAAGTATGCTACCTTTTAACTCATAAGCTCAAAAGCTGGTAGTCTAACTGGCTGCCCTAATTAGCTACGATTTTCACACTACAGACAACATGATGAGCTAATCGAAATTTGCAAAATAATGACGTACCTCCAGCAAATATTCCTCCTCCTGAGGCCCAGTCTTAGAATAACAATAATGAGACCATTATTAGAGAAGGGCATTAAAATGCTGCACTGCTGCTAAACAGAGAACTTAATTGTTCTGGTCTTGTCCATTGAATCAACAACCTATTGTTGTGGACTTGAAAAATAAAGGACTGGAGAATGGGTGCCATGATGATTGGTCTGTGCGGCCATACCGGCACTCTGTAGAATTGTTTTCTTTTGAAACTCTTGATGGACTAGTAGTTTTGTTTAAAAGTAACATAAAAGGCGATTGTCTGGATAAAAAGTCCTATTTATTGAAATCCTTAGAAGCAGTTGCATGGATTTGTTCGTGACCCCTGAGATAAAAACATAGTGACCATAATAACACCATTTGTAGAGAGCCCTGTTACCACTGCCTACAGTAACATAAGATAAGAGACAGTCTTTTCTAGCTACTGTAGGAAGGAAGGAAGTACTTCTGAGCAGAAAGCAAGAATGATAAAAGGTCAAATACTGGATAAAGCTCATTAATCTCTGAAAGGGAGACTTTTAAAAATAATGCCAATTTAAGAATTCTACACAATTGCTACAGATTCAAGCACATGTAAAAAGGCTCACAGCTCTTTTTCTTTTTTCTTTTCTCACTTTTGAGCTTCTTTCCTTTGCTTAAAAAAAAAAGATTAAAATGAAATGATTATTAAATAACTGAAGGAAGATGTCTCAGGATAACCTGGAAAACAAAAAACTCGAAGGTTTCCAGATAATTACTCTTATGTTCATCCCCACTCTATAGCAAGAATAATAAAATGCTAAAGTTAAAGGTTAACTAGTATAGGATTCCCAGCAGTAGAAAAAGCACTGTTTACACATTGTAAAAGTGTCTTCTCTATGGAGCCACAGTACATGTTTTCTGTAAAGTCAGGTGGATTTTAGTGTTGAACTGTGGTGGGAGGGAGTGTACTTTTTGTTAGCAGGTATTTTGGGGGTGGGGTCCTGTTTATTTTTTTTTTTAATCAAGTGAAATCTGCATTATATAAAAATGTATTAAACTGTAAATAAGACCTCTTGCTTCATTCAATCTGTGCTTTGCTTCATTTATCTTCATCTTGTTAGGCTAAATTAATTAACAATCTCACTGTTGCACACTTTCTCTTTTCATTACATCAAATAATGGCCTGTATACGGAGAAAGCCCTCACCACGGGAATTCTGTAACTCCACTGCTAAGAAGAGTTTCTGTGTATCAGTGCAATGATATTAACTAGATACATTCATTTTATAAGCATTTATCAAATGGACTTTTCATTGTTAACAACCAATTAGGTACCTAAACTCTTAACATATTATCAATAGAAAGTTATTTTTTAAAAAATTAGCTAAACTAGAAGTTACAAGATACTTCAAAAAGGAAAAAATCACATTATATATCCACAACCAGACTTCACCAACCATGTCACCCAAAATCAGAACAAACACATGCAAATTTGGCAGGTATGTTTTCACTGATACAACACAACATTGCATGAAAGGTTTAAAAGACACGCCCCAAGCTGTTCTGTTCCTTGCTTTGGAATGTCTAACATGTGATAAATTGGATGATTAGAATTTCATTGGTAAATCCCATTATTTTAAATCTATAAGAGTGAAATGTGTTAAACTCTTTTGTAAGTTTTCTTTCAACCTGAAACACTGTGGCATCTGGAGCTATGCAAATGGACAAAACAGTAAAGCCCTTTTTAATCTTTCCCTGATCAACCAGTGCTTCTTTCTCCAATCACAGCTTTGTGCGTGATATCTTTCTGCTAGCATTTCTTATTTAATTAAAACAGACACTGACAGAAGGACATGGATTAGTACTGTAATGATGCATTTACTTAGATTAATCGGAGGCTCCTTTTAGAGTAATGGCTTAAACAAAGAACAAAAGGAAATTGTTATGAAACAGCCTTTTATCCCAGGCAAAGGTCGCATTATGAGGTTTTTAATTTTGTCAGCTTCTGTTATACTCTGCCTTGCTAGTGGAACATGAGAAGTGCTTTTACCCCCAATAAAGCCAGTTATTATAAAAACAGCCATTAAAGCTGCAAATTAAAACGTCTGGTTTTAAAACAGGTTACTTAGCTTTCAGAATCCTCTAATTAGCATGTTGTGCATTGTTGTGAGGAAAAGAAGACTAAAATGCTAATGACCTACCGCCAGGTGACCACACTGCTGTGCAAAATAATAAGGACCTTTCCAAGTAATATGATGAATTAGCCAAGTAAGGTTCCCCCATCTAGCACCTCTCCTCTGAGTACTGATCAGTAATGCCCAGCCTCTACCCAGGGGACTGTGATTCTCAGCCCTCTACTTGTTATATACTCACTAAAAAGCAGACTTCTTTCTACCACAAAAGAAAGTGAATGAAATAGCAACAGAGAGTCTGAAAGCAAAAAAGACAACAGTCATTTGATGTCAAGCACAAAGAAAGAATTAAAGTACCAGGTCCCTAACAAAACTACCTCATTGCCTCTTTCATCCAACACCCCCACCCTTTAATAAGCTGAACTTTTAGAGTGTAAATGGAGTTAAGACTTGAAAGCTCAGTCTTCATTCACGACATTCACTTTTACACTCTGTTGTTTTTAAATGGCCTAAAGTAAATCCAGTTTCCCTTTTTTGAGCCTCATTTTTTTCCATTTTACTGACTCCACTCACCACCACCACCTCTTCTTCCCAGTCAAAATTTGCTCTTGACAAAGGACATATTGGCTTTTGTGTTCCTTGCCACATGAATGTAACTTAATTACTTGCACTTCTTACATTCTTTGCATTATCTTTTTTTGTGGACTGAATGACTCTGTGCCCTGTAAGGCTAACATACCATAGCTGAAAATATAGACTGGGTGGAGGTATCCCCAGAGTTCCTAAAATTGACCCACAGAGAAAACATATTTCACTTTAAATCAAGTGTCACACAAGTATCACTGAGAGGCTAGCTCTAGGAATTTCTTGAAATCATTATGAAACATATGTTGTCATTGAAACAGCAAGAAATCACTGGGAGTCATCTGTGATATTTGCCCAGCTGAGTCTTTTTAAAAAGAGATTAACTGAGGTTGTATCAATTATCTATGGCCACAAAAATGCTGCAGGTTCGACCACCCTAAAACTCAGTGACCTAAAACAATAAGCATTTATTTAGCTCATGTGTTTGCAGGTCAGCTGGGCATTTCTTCCGCTTTTAGTTGAGCTCACCTACATGTCTTGTGGTTAGCTGGCTTTTGGCTGATCTAGGATGGCCTTGGCTGGGACAACTAGAGTAATTCAACTTTGCTCCATATGTTTCATCCTCCAGCAGACTAGTCCAGGCTTGTTCTTCTCATGGTGACAGAAAATAGCAAGAATGTGAACAGAAATGCACAAGTGCTTTTACAAGCCTCTACTTGTATCACATTTGCCAACAACCCATTGGCCAAAGTAAGTTAAATGATGGATCCCAGATTCAAGAGTTGAGAAAGAATACCCAGCTAAAATGGAAGGGCACTGTAAAATTTCATGGCAAAGGTCATGGATACAAGGAAGGACAAAGAAAAACTGGGGCCTTTAGAGCAATCAATCTTAGCAAAAAAGTCAAGGTCATTTTGAGGATTCCCAAAGTTCTTCAGAAGTTTTGTTCCATTATCACTAATGTAGTCTAGATAACTACTCAAAACTGATATCATTTTTATTTTAATTAAGTGACAAAAACTCTTTAAAAAACAATTAACAAACAATTCCACCCCTTCATCTCCACCGATTTCCAATTTAGAAACTGCCACTGTAAAGCTAATTCTGAAATATGACCCATAAAGTTCACCATTTATTTTGGCTTACTGACTGCTCACTTCGGCAGCACCTATACTAATATATTTTGGCTTACTGACCTGTTGTGAATCAGTTATTCCTTGATAAAAGGCTTCAAAACTACAAACTTTGATTCTCAGAAGGCTCCCTTCCACCTACAGAAGCAGCTAAGTTTGAAGAAACATCTAATGGACGCTGGGTCCAGAATTTTGTCACTGTATCTCAGAAAGTATCGACAGTTCCCATACCACAGAATCCAGCAAAGACTATATTGCAGTCGTTCACCAGAGCAGACATAGCTGAAATAGCAGTGTTTAAAAAAAAAAGGTTTTTAAAGCCCAGTCCTTATCACTCAAATCCCTATTGTTCTTCCAATATCTCTGACAGTAAAAAAGAAAAGCAAAGAAAATTTTTGGCCTCACAGGGCTACATAATAGAGGGTGTCCTAATTTTAAACTCTGCAAATTTCTCTGTTTTGGACCATATGAAATGGAAGATCAATGAGAAAAGTATTCATGGTGGCTGCATGAATTTCAAAGATTTAATCTGACAGAGGCCCTACACATAGTTTTAGGGAGATACCTAGAGCCAGTTACCAGTCTTTCCACTCAGATACACTCATCCAGCAGGAGTAGGAGTGATTACTGGGCAGAATTCCTAAACCCTGTGGCAAAGGAAATACTATCCTATATAGCACCACTCAACAATTATCCCTGTGAGCAATTAAAATAACCAGTGAAGTGGGTCTCCAAAAGGAGCCTTCAGCCATTCCTTCATTTGAGCCAGCTCTGACAATGAGGGCTGCCAAAGCTGGCACTAACACCCGAAGAACAAGAAAGAAAGGCCAGCAAAGCTCAATCCTGCACCAAAGATATTAAAAAGGAAACTAAATGACATAGAGAAAACTATCTTAAGAATTACCCAATTAATGGAGAACAGAAAAAAATCTCATAATAATATGGCTTTTAAGTTCTTTTTACTTTCTACACCCCTTTACAACTTATTTCAGTAATAATTTGTTTTAAAGTGAAGCCCTAAATTATTCTTCGCCTTTTATATACAAGGATGATACCTGGCAAGAATGCAATTTGCACTGGTTTTCTAGTGTTTTGATCAACCAAATCTTCTCACCTGGTCTTTAGCAAGTATCAATCATTAGATCAGTGATCCAAAGCCATGGAACAGAGCAAAGCTAATAGGTCCATATAAGAATCAAGACAAGCATTGTGCCCTCATTAACACTAGGTTCTAAACAAACAATAGGCCCATGTTCAGAGAGCTGTACTAATTCTTCTCAATAGAAGCAGCTTGGATTTAACTCAAATTTTCCTTTAAAAGTCTCTTTGCTTTGACAGAGAGGCAAAAAGAAAGAGAAACAAAGCACCTGGATATCAGAAAAGGCCTTCAGAGAACAAGGACAAAAAAAGAAAGCTTGACTCCTTAAGAAAAATCATCTTTGAACATCCAGTACCTGGTACATAGTAGGTGCTCAAAAGTTGTGTTGAATTAAATTGTGATACCTTTACAACAGTAAGAACAGAAAAAAGTCAGCACTTCTTTTGTAAGAAATTGCATCAGTGGGCATATCAGATACTCAGAAAGGCCAAATTTAAAGAGTTCCTAACATTTGTGAACTCTTTTTTTATAAGATGCAATGAAATTAAACATTGGTCAAATTACATATGGACTCATACCTACTCCCCAGACTTTTCATAGAGATAAAAAAACTGACTAAAATTAACTCCCAGGAGAGTTTTGGAGGAAGAATGATGTCATAAATGGCTTACTGCAACCAATGGGAAAATTGTGGGGCCTGGAGAAGAAGCTCTATCCTTGTACTTTCCAAGGACATTAGGGACATAAACAGACTAATTAGAATGTTTTTAAATTTCAGATCATGTGTAGCTCCAACTTTGGTTCAGGAACCTTTTTCAATGTACAGTTAACAGTTTCTCTAATAACCAATATCTTCCCTAACGAATGTCATCAAACTACCCTCCTCTTAATCCCAATTGATTACCAATTACCACAGGTAATTGGTAGCATTGCAAGATCTTTGTGGTAGGAAATGTTTATTATATAACACTTAATACCAATTACCACAGGTCTGCCAAAAAATATTCAAAGATAAACACCAAAATAATTACATACCATGACAGAGACTTATAGAAACAACTCCCATGCTTTACCAACATTTTTTCTATCCTCAACTTCCTCCCCCAGTCCCTCCCACTGCCAAAATTTAAAAAACAAAACAAAAATGCCATCTTAGGTTGATATTTCAAAATCCTTTATTGATAAAAATATTATTCCTCCTAGTTAGAGTTTAAACTTAGTGCCTCTAGGAGAGGTAATACTATGAGTTCCTCTCACACTGGAATGTATATGACTCCCAAATCACTTTAAGGTTAAAATATCCTTGATTCCAAAACAAAATAAGGATACTATAAAAAGCGAAAATTATAGACTAATCTCATTTATGAACAGAATTTAAAAATCCTTTAAATATTAAAGTGTAAATGAAAATCCATCAATAAAAAGTAGGTCTTATCTCAGTAATGCTAGATGGTTCAGAAAATCTGCCAATAATGCCCTATTCACAGATTAAAGAAGAAAAATTCTATAAACTTCTCAACAGATGCAAGAGATATAGAAAAAAAACTACAGAAAACTTCATAGTTATTGGTAAATGTTAAGATGCATTCCATAAAAAACAGAAACTATGTCTTCCTTCCCTAAGAGCTTCAGGCTAATTATAAATGGAGTAGCTCGAGATCAGGAGGAAGACTATCCAAAATAAGACCCAAATGGCAACTCTCTTCCAAAGATGCTCAAGGGCTTCCCGCAGTATCTATATGGGTCATAGCAAGCTCTTTGTGGTAGGAAATGTTTATTATATAATATCAAATTAAAACCAAAGAATACACAATGACATCTATGCTCTGATTACAGTTATGTGAATTAAAAAAAAAAAAAACATGGACAAGGACTGGAAATGAGCAGGTAAAAGTGAAAACAGATGACACATCATAAATTCTGTGTGAGATTTTATCTTTGCTTCTGTCATTTTAATATAAATATAATAAAAAATTTTAAAAACAACAATAATAATAAAGGTCTATGTGACTACTCTAGGATACTATCCTATGAGTAGGTTTGGGCAGGAGAAGTAAATAAGACAGTGAGTGACTAAAAAGAAAGATCACCATGTAGAAGGGTTATAAGAAGAAGAAAGGAAGGGCTATTAGAAGCTGGGGCACTGGGGAAAATTTAAAAAAAAGAAAGAAAATAGAACAAGTTTATGGATTTTTTTTTTCTTGAGTTAAAAAATACAGTTCTCCGGGGCACCTGGGTGGCTCAGTCGGTTAAATATCTGACTCCTGGTTTTGGCTCAGGCTCAGGTCATGATCTCAGGGTCATGACATTGAGCCTTGTGTCAGGCTCATACTCAGTGTGGAGTCGGCTTGGGATTCTCTCTCCCTCTCTCTCTCTATCCCCCACCTCTCAAATAAATGGGTAAATCCTTTAGAAGAAGAAGGAGGAGAAGTAGAAGCAGCAGCAGCAGCGCAAGTCTCCTACGGATTTTACACTTTAAACTGTATTTGTCTGGGTTGCACACTTGGGGTCATTTGAGGAAAAGGGAAATTCTACTAATGATAGATAAAAAAAACTTTGAAATCCACTACCTCTGAGAAATTTCACCCATATAAAAAGTGTGCATGCCATTCCAAATGTGCTCCTGTCTGCATGGACTCATAAGGCTTCTGTAACTTTGACTTGATGTTATAATGGTTCTAATGGGGGCCTTGGTTTCATGGACTAGTTAGCACCCCAAACTCTGAGCATGATCATTTCCTTATGAGAACATAAACACCCAGGGGACTTAGACTTAAGGCTCTTAGATGAGGAACGTATCTATAATCTATAAGAATTAGGGAGAGGGGTGCCTGGGTGGCACAGCAGTTAAGCGTCTGCCTTCGGCTCAGGGCGTGATCCCGGCATTATGGGATCGAGCCCCACATCAGGCTCCTCCGCTATGAGCCAGCTTCTTCCTCTCCCACTCCCCCTGCTTGTGTTCCCTCCCTCACTGGCTGTCTCTATCTCTGTGAAATAAATAAATAAAATCTTTAAAAAATAATAAAATAAAAATTAGGGAGAAAACAGTGTAAACTTCAGACCTTGTCACTTAAGGTTTAAGTTAAAAGACCAAACGTGACTGAGAATATACACCCTTGAAGGGCAGGGAAAAATCAAGAAAACCTTGGATATTATTTTAATGTTGGGTTTTTTTAAATTTTTTAAGTAATAAAATCTTATTCTAAAATGGTTCAGTATTGAGAGATGATCAAATATCAACCTAGTCTTTATATACATATTTCAAACAATGTGAAAAGACAGATAAAATGGAGCCCTCCTAAAAGACAAATATAAATTAAAAACATTGCCCCTTTAAATGTGATTTACAAATGTCAAGTAGAACGTGCATAACTAGATTTTGAGAATAAATTTTCATCAAAATTCCAGTCATTTTTCCAGGAAAATGGCAAAGTTTGTACTACAACATCCATTTCTATTTTGTGTTTTCCAAGCTAGGGAGAAGATGTCTAATTTGAGGTAAATCCATTAAAGTTTACCTTAAGTAGAAATATATATTAATGAATAGGATTAACATATAAAAATGTCACAAGCAGAGGATATTTCTTCAGAGCGTAGGTAAAGTATCCTCTCCAATTCCTGTCCAAGTTGTACATCCAACAAAGATATCAAACTGCAACAGATATGTGAATATTAAAAATATAAGCAAATTTCCACTTATTTTACTTAGAAAGTAGGAAAACTATGTATTTATTTTTTTAAAGATTTTATTTACTTATTTTAGAGAGAGATTGCACATGCACATGAAGGGGGTATGGGCAGAGGGAGAGGGAGAGAATCCTAGCAGACTCCAGGCTGAGCATGGAGCCTGATGTGGGGCTCAATCTCATGACCCTGAGTTCATGACCTGAACCACCAAAAGTCGGATGCCACCGAGGTGCCCTGAAAAACTGTATTTTTTTAACCCAGGAAAAAAATCCATAAACTTGTTCAATTTTCCTTTTTTTTAAATTTTCTCTATTTCTTTTTTGAGTATAGTTGACACACAATGTTACATTAGTTTCAGGTGTACAACATAGTGACTCAACAACTCTATACATTATGCTATGCTCACCACAAGTATAGCCACCATCTGTCACCATACAACCCTATTACAATACCATTGACTATATATTCTTTATGCTGTGCCTTTTATTCCTGTGATTTATTCATTCCGTAAATGGAAGCCTGTATCTCCCACTCCCCTTCATTCATTTTACCCATTCTCCCTACCCCTTGCCCTCTAGCAACCATCAGTTTGTTTTCCATATTTATATATCTGATTCTGCTTTTTGTTTTTTCAGTTGCTTTTTTAATTCCACATATGAATGAAATTATATATTTCCCTTTCTCACTCTAATTTCACTTAACATAAAAGCTTGTTCTATTTTCAAAATTACATAAAGTCTGAAACTTATCTAGCTATATCATCTCATTTGCATTTTATTCTTTCACAATACTAATTATTTCAAAAGGAAGTATAATGACCTTCATCATATCACCCCACTCATTTGTACTCATGGAAAGTAAAGTGGAATAAATAAATTTCATTATTGGATAAGTCAATGGACAACAAAATATTTCTCCAAATCACATATATCCATCCACCTTATCAGTTGTGTGGTCATTTGGTTGTATTCATAAGAACACTTTTAGTTGTGATAAAAAAAACTAACTCAAAGTAGCTTTATTTAAAAAAATTTTCTTGGCTCAACGTAACTGAAAAGTCCTGGCTTCTGACCCAGCTGAACTCAGTGTTAAAATGGTGTAATCAGGAATTGGTCTCTCTCCATCTCTCAGGCAGGTTCTCCCACTTCAGGGGCAAAGATGACTAGCAGAAACTCCAGGTTAGCAATGACAGTAGACAGGCAGTGCTTCTTTCCCATTAATTCCCAGCAAAGATCCCAGGATTAAGTCTCAATAGCCTGGCATGGATAACATGTTTATTTCCTAAACAATCAATGTGACCAGGCATATGGAATGCCCAGCTCTGACTTGGGAGGGTAATGGCAGCTCTACCCCAACTACATTTACCAAAAGAAGCATCATTCTCAAAAAAAAAAAAAAAATCAAGGAGCTTTTACTAGGAAAAATGCTGGGAAGGGAATACAATAAACTGTATGTACCTATAATTCATGAGTTTCTTTTTCCAATAATTATTACAGTGAAGTAACTTCAGGAAAAGACAATAACAATTGTAAACTCTTCATTGTGATAGCAGTTGCACAGCAAAGATTTGTCTGAATTGTTTCTAACAGCCCCAAAAGAGGAACAAAAACCAAGAATCTAGTCATCCTTAAGGTAGATGAAAACAAAGGATTTTTTCTTTTGATAACTTTACTTCCATTTCCTCACATCAGGGCCAGCTATCCCAAGGTACTCTTTCTATCCTTCTTTTTATCCTTAGCCATTGTTAAGTTTAAAATCCTTAGAACACTTGCAAAGATTTATAGTAGCTTATCTTCAGCTACTTTCCCTAGAAATTTCTTCATGGGTCCCTAAGCACTATCAAAACTGCTTTGGAGCCCAGCTATAAACATGTTTCTCTATGAGGTCAAGAAAACCAACACCTTTATTTTGAATGAAGATCTCATATAACTTAATTCATTTATCTTAATTTTTATTTGAAAAGACTGCTACATTTTAAATTCAAATGCCACAAAAGAAGAACATATTAAGCTATTACTGACCCTTTATATCTTGGGTTGAATGTGACTATCGAATGCTTTCTTGAAATAAAGATTTTATATGAGAGAATGGAAGGAGAACACAAATGCAAAGAAAACCTGGGCAGAGTGGAAAAGTCATTAATGGAAAGAGTGGATGAGGCATCAAAGGCACTATTCATTGATGTCAAATTCATTCACACATTCATTTTATGCATATATTTAGAGCGCTAATTATGAGCAAACTACTGTGTTAGAGACAGTATCAAGAAGTATGGCATAGACCTCACTCCAAAATCAGGATCGGCAAGAAGGACAGAAGGAGCAGGAGCAGTAATGGTGAGGGTGACATGTCAATTTGTTCTTTACTCCCCAATCACAAACTTCAAATTTTGTTCAGGGACCCACAATAAATAACACACTTCATATTTTTAATAGACGTTGCATTCAACTTACCTACAAATTCAAGAAACTACTTCTTCCTGAACTCCCAGGATAATATGAAAACAAAGGCCATCAATACATACAAGAGAAACCAAATTTAAGAAGAGCAATGCAAATTTGGTAAATTATAAAAGGAATTGAGAGTGTGCAGGCTTTCAAAATTTTTAATTAACTCAATAATTATATACTTCGTGCTTATGGAAAAGTAGATACTATATGGTCATATAAGTTATTTAAGGTGCATTTGATTTACTATACCTGTCCTTAAAAAAAAAAAAACTTTGATCAGAAGCTAACAGAAAGGAGGATTCACAGAAACTACAAAAAGACAAATTATGACAAGCACAAAATACTCTGAAAGTTCAAATGAAGTGAGACCAGAGAAGACTACAAGGAGCTGGGACTTGGAAAATGAATAGAAATCCCACAAGTAAAAATGTTTATCAGAAATATTCCAAGTAAATGGAGGTATGAAATAGAAAACTACAAACTGCTTCTATACTAATCAGTTCAAAAGTATCTACAGGATTTTAGATGAAGATATACTCATATAACCTATCTTTTTAAATCCTACATTTTAAATACATTGTATTATTTGAAATTAAAAGATTCTGAAAGTTATAAATAATGCATGCTAGAATGACAGTTATAATATTTGTAATGTATAAAGAATGGGACACTTCATATAATATCTGCATTGGGCATTACATGCCAAAGATACCCACTCTCAATTTTTTATTATTTATATTTTAGCAAATGAGCAATAAAATATGAAGTAAACCTCCCACACATAATGGGAAGTATGTTTTAAGTTTGAGAGGCTAGACATGTAAATTACTTGCTTAATTGGGCACGAAAAATCTGTATCTCTTCACCGTAAAAACAATTGGGCTTTTGTTACCTTGTGGCCAGCATATATAATATATACCATTTGCACAAATACACCATTAACTACACAAGCAAAATAAATGATTGATCATGAGAGATACCTGCAAACCCCAAGAATATCTGGCAGTCTAAATGGCATGGCATTGGGCAAAATGATAATAAGGAGAACCTTGAAGAAAATGATGTCTCCTGACTATATAAATTCCTGGGTTAAAAAAGTAAAGGCTTAAGTAGGACTTGGGGATTGTCCCTTGATTTTAAATATTTAGCATAAAGTTCAGCACATGTGACTCCCCAAGGGATTTTTCCCAATATGAACCTATTTAAAGAATATACCCTCATTCCCCTAGCCTACCTGTCCCTGTACAATGAACATGACCACAGAGCCTCCCCCATAAGGTATTAGCACCACAGTAGGTTAAAGTAGAACTAGAGACAATCTGACTGCCAGGTACACTCTGATCAGCTTGAAAAATTCACCTTCACGTTTAGAATCAAGCGCAGACTAGTAATTCGTAATCAAATCAAACTTGAGTAGAAAGAAAATGCATGTCCATACAGATGTCAAAAAACACATAAAAAGATGCTCAACATCACTCATCATCAGGGAAATACAAATCAAAACTACAATGAGATATCACCTCACACCTGTCACAATGGCTAAAATTAACAACACAGGAAATAACAGGTGTTGGTGAGGATGTGGAGAACTTACACTGTTCACAGGAATAAAAACTGTTGTAGCCACTCCAGAAAACAGTATAGAGGATCCTCAAAAAGTTAAAAATAGAACTACCCTATGATCCAGGAATTGCACTACTGTGTATTTACCCAAAGGATACAAAAACACTCATTCAAAGGGATACATGCACCCCAATGTTCACAGCAGCATTATCAACAATAGCCAAATTATGGAAAGAGCCCAAATGTCCATCGAATGACGAATGGATAAAGGAGATGTAGTATACATATATACAATGGAATATTACTCAGCCATCAAAAAGAATGAAACCTGGCCATTTGCAATGACATGGATTGAGCTAGGGTGTATTATGCTAAGCAAAACAAGTCAGTCAGAGAAGGACAAATACCATGTGATTTCACTCATATGTGGAATTTAAGAAACAAAACAAATGAGCAAAGGGGGGAGAAAAGAGAGAAAGAGACAAACAAGAAACAGACTCTCAACTATACAGAACAAATTGATGGTCACCAGAGGGGAGGTGGGTGGGAGAATGGATTAAATAGGTGATGGGGATTAAGGAGGGCACTTGTGACGAGCACTGTATGTTGTATGTAATCACTGAATCACTAAATTCTACTCCTGAAACTAATATTACACTGTATGTTAACTAACTGGAATTTAAATAAAAACTTGAAACATAAAAAAAAAGAAAGAAGATACATGTCCTGATAGAGACTCTTCTGCCAAACTTCCTATAGCATGACATGCCAACTTTCCCCAATGGGCAGCCTCATGTTTTTAGCATTATTATTTGCAAAGGAAATATGAAAACTACAGATAGGTACAGAAATTTCTAAGATGCCGTCTAGTCTCTCTGGTACTATAAAAATAATTTATTTTGAATCCTAGGCAGTTATCCAAGGATGACATTTTAGAGGATCCCACTGCCTTCAAACTTTTAAATTTGGGAACGTGAATTCTACCTGACAGTTTCTGGAAAAAACTGATGGCTAATTTGTACCAGTAAATCTGTCCAAATTTTTTTTGAATCAAGGACTCCTCATTTCAATAGGTTTACCAGTTAAACTCAGAATTTGAACTTCAAGTGTCCACAACACTAAATCATTCCCAATCACATCTTTTAATAACTTTATACTCTCCTCCTCTTGTCAACATTTCCTATATTGTCACTCATCCACTCAATTATTCACTCAACAAATATTTATTGGATGTTTACTATCTTCTATGCCTTGCAAGAAGGCAAGGAACCAGAAGTTTTTTCCGCTTTGGGAGCTATGGAATATGTGACAGAATGTCATAGTAGTGTCTTATAAGGCCGATACAAGTACTCTAAATCTGAGCTAATAATTGGATGGGCAGGGTGGGAAACATGGAGACAAAGATGCTACAGAAACAATCCTTCTACTTCTCACTCTGAACCACAGAATGAGGAATCAGAACTATTTAGTAAATTTGAAGCCTCATATTTGTACTCTTGGTACTAGACCAATTCACTGACCCTCAGACAAGATTTGCAGGGGAAGCTGAAGCATTGTTCTCCTCGAAGAGAGGAAGTGAGCTACTTTTTATAAGAAGGAACTAAGCAATAACATGAATAACTGAAAAATCCAAATGTGTTTTTTAAAACATCCATATATTAGCGCTGTGAGGCTAACCAGGACTATCTAATTGATGAGAAAGCTAATGGCAAAATATTTACTTTGGGTTCCGTCCAGACTGTAACTGCATTGCCTTCTAGTACATCCATACCCCTGGCCCATCCCATCAACTGATGGCATATTGTGTTTCCTAGCTAAAAAGCCCAGACATAGGGTTAGAATGTGACTAATTCAGCAAAAATCCACTACTATGGGGGTAGTAAGAAGTAAAGAGGTCAGAAGGATCCTTGGCAGGCATTTACGATCCCCAGCCAGTTCAGGCTTCTGCCAGACAGATGATGACAGAGTTTTTAGTATTTAGAAGGATTCTCTTTTCCCAGAGGATCAAAGTCTACACGAAAAATAGAGAGACGTGGACTATAATAAGGACCAGAATGCAGTAGAGAAAGGAAAAGGAGGGAAAGATTTTACTACGAATTTCCAGCAACTTAATTTGGAAAAATTAGAATAGATTTCTAATTCTTATATCTGAATCTATTTCTTATTTTTAAAAAGCTAAATGCCCCAACTACTTTTATGAGAGAAATGTAAATATGCGCACAAAGTGCAATCCCCTAAATCTTATGCAGATATTAATTAGCACAGAGGAATTGTCAACAATGTGAATTTGTTTCCATTTTTTCATGCAAAGTGATCCCCACTTTTAACTCTCTTGGTTTTTATCATTTTAAAGTATTTTGTCCATTATAAATTACTTCTCTTAGTTTATTCTGGAACTAGTACTCTCTCACTGGGTAAAATATTTTGAAATGTTCTCTTAACAAACTGAAATTCCTGATCCCACGGCTTCAAAAAATATGATGAAATTATGGGGAAAATGTGCATTTTCTGGAATACTCATCCAGTTGGTCCTTGCACATCATCCTAGGCTCATGAGTGCTGAGAATCTTTCATTTATATATTACAGCTACAGACATCTAAAAATGTATTTTGCCCTCCCTTTACACCACCACATCCTGGTAAAGCTATTGAAATTGATCCGCACAAGGTAATGATCATGCCAATGAGAACACAGAGACTATATCTCAAACACTACTGAAATGGAAAGTACTTCTTTACCTTCTTCAAATCAAAATCCATAAAATAAATTATTTTGAACAAGTGATATGATGGTCATCATTAATTTATTTTCCTTGCTTTCTAATGCTACAAGAAGCAAAAATAGCTTGGACCCAAATGCATTGTAAGAGGAGATTGGAGAATTTAAGACTTAAGAATTATTATCTTGAGGACATGCTACTCAGGCAATGGTAGCACCACAAGGCAACTGTCAACTTAAAACAAATACCATATAATGTTTCTACTGTCAAGGCAGAATATAACAATTAGCCTTAAGGAAAGTGCATCCGGAATAGGAGAAATGGGAAGAAGTGACAAATGTTTAGCCTGAGGCAGACTTCAATCTGGCAGGCTTCCCCACATATTCCTAATAACATTCAATGGACCAAATATCCTTGGCTCTCTCTTATCTATTACTTTGAGATTAAAAACAAATAAACAGTGGTAGACAAAAAGTGTGTGTTGGGGATGGGGGTGGCGGGAAGGAACCTGGATGCCAGGCTTCAAACAGTTAAGCACAGGCACCTTCAACTAATATGGAAAGTTAAACAGAAATTTTTTACAAACTGGCACCGGCTCACATAATGAGATGCATTGTCAATCCTCACTAAGTGAAATATTTGTGTTGCCATGCAGCTAAACAAATGCCTTTTTTCACTTTCACTTAAAACAGCCTCCCACTCCTATTTCTCTAAACAGTAGAGGCAGGCCTAGCTGGGTAACATGTGTAGTCTGGGCAGCATGTTTCCTGCTACCCCACAAAAGGAGTATTTATGTTAACATTCCGGATTCGTGGGGAATTACAGAAACCCCACACATTAAAACCAACATAAAATTTCTGCTATTTTACTATCTTCACTTATCAATCAATGCAACTTGGCACAAAATGAAATAATACAGTGGCATTAAAATCACTAAACATTCAAGAATGTGGCAACATTTTTTCACGTCATTTGCACATTACTATTCATAATGCTACAGCGATCTCCTATATAAAATATGATGAATTCACAAGTATGATTATCAAATTTATGGTGTGTGCTCACTGCACCACACATTATGGTTTTGTAGCTTGTTTGCCCTGAAGTAACAAAGATTTGCATAGAGTTTAAATGAGTATGGTCTATACAAACTATAGTTAAAATATTATTACAGTTATATGTTTTTCTATATAAACCAGTAAAAAAAATCATATTTCCTTCTTCTTTAGGGCAGTATTTTATTACAATTAAATGAAAAGCTTAGCTCTGCTATTTCTCTGAAAACAAAATCAAGACCAAAAGAGATATAGTTCAAGAATAAGACCTGAAAACCACAGTGAGAAATTCTAAAAAATAAAAATTTTAAAAGCCTAATAAAAGCCTAAAGCCTAACTAACACAAAGTCCAGGTAAATATCTCGTTTTATTTCTAAAATAAGAGTATTTTTTGTCTGAAAAGAAAAGAAAAGAAGAGCGAAAAGGAAAGAAGAGAGAAAAGAAAAGAAAAAAGAAAATAAAAGAGGAGAGGAGAGGAGAGGAGAGGAAGGGGAGGGGAGGGAAAGGGGAAGAAGGGGAAGGGGAAGGGGAAGGGGAAGGGGAAGGGGAAGGAAAGGAAAGGAAAGGAAAGGAAAGGAAAGGAAAAAAAAACCTCCCAAGTACCTAACATCTATATAATAATGGTGAAAAAGCTACATAGCTGGATTTTTCTAGTCCTTAAACCACTGTTTGAGGCAACCTGGTATTTTAAACCTCATTTCCAGAGCCCCTCCCATTCTTACTATCAACACTATGGTAATAGCTGATCTCCAGCTGCCTAATTCAACATAGGGCTCCCCATACCTTGTACGTGGTTTTCCACAGAGTTCAAAATCAGCAAGTATTCCAAAGAGCTATTCTCTTTGAGTTTAAGAAGCATTCTTCTATAAGAGGAAAAACAGTGACAAATCTTTAAAATTTTTCTGAGATTTCTCAAAGTGAATCAAACTCAAAGGTAATTCTTCAATTCTGTTTTTTAACATTATTTGGGAAATAACATATTCTATCTTGAATAATTGACAGTTGTCACAAAGGTAATTGTTCTCTTCTTACCCTGACCTTTTTAGGCTCTTGCTCCAGTGAAAAGTTAAACCATGCTTGAAATAAAACAAACAAGGCAAGACAAAAGAGTAAAAGAAGAAGGAGGAGGAGGAGAAAGAGGAAGATGAGAAGAAGGAGAAGAAACCTCCAGGGTGAATATAAATTGAGGAAAAGGTCAAAAAAATGACTAAAACTGATGTGCTACAATTATTAAGATTTTTAGAAGAAAGGTACATTTTTTTTCTAGTCTAATTCAGGATTGCATTTGCTTTCATGAGTATTTGACGAAAACTTTGCAAAACCTTCCAACTTGAGACAACAGCAGCAAACTACATTTTCCAAGGAGAAGTTTAAAATAAGTGAAAATGTGTATTCCTTTCCTTTCTCATAAAATTTCAACACTGAAGTTGACATTTAAAGATGAATACTTTCTGTGGCAAAGGGGTATGTTCTATACAACTCCCCAAATACATACAAGTATATCTGAGCAGAACACTGCCTAGTCTAGTGTTAGCTTCCTCCTACTGAAAGACAATGGAGGGAAAGAGGTAAATAAAAACAGACTGTGATTCTAAAAGATTTCTCACAAACTAGGTTTTTTTTAATTCTTTTTCTTCAGTTTTAAGACTGCCTATATTACAACAACTAAGTTGGGTAAAAAATTAATTTTTGTACTACATTTTTTAACCTCTCTACAATATGAGAAAAAGTCCAGTGTTTATTAAGAGGTAATTAGCCCTTTGGATCAATTACTGCTCAGAATACTGCATTGTTTGGCTTATCCCATACCTACATCAGGGTTATTTATCAAAGGTGTCCATAAGTGGGAAACACAAAACAGACCAAGGACAGTGTGTCTTTCAAGCTCAGAAGCGCTTAGCAGATCCCTGGGCCTCCAACGCCTAACAGATTTAACCAAGACTTTTCACACAATCAGGTAAAGAGGGTCAGGCTAGTCAGCAGATGTTCTATTCAGATAACAAAGAGAATATTTAAGTGACAATGTGAGAAAAAGAAACACAGCAAAATGGATACAAACCCACTGAACCACGTCTCTTTTTTTGCTCTGCAGAACTCAACCTCAAGTCCAATAAGAACATTATCTATATTCTTAGGCAACTATGAACAAATATGAAGACAAGTGCACATATTTAGCAACAAGTACATGAAAATAAAACACTTAGAGGAAATCAGCATATGATTGTTAAGCAAGATAACATATCTGAACTCTCTCTAAAGATGTAAGACAAACACAATGACTATATGTTGATATTCTAGTCTCATAGAAGGGAAAAAAGGAAATGGAAGGATTTTTGCAGTATTGCTGGACAATTTATCCTTGATTGCACTTCTAACTTAACATTAATATCTACCAAGTCCAATTTCATTGCATAAGATACAGAGAATGTGCAAATAAGGGATAGTTCTTAATATTCCAGGCTGTTGTATTTCATATCCCTGAAGAGGTAAGAGTATTATCATGTTAACAAAGCTATTGGTAAAGTCACTTCAGTTCCTATACGTGATCCTTTTTAATGCCAATTTCCTCAACTAAATACATTCAGAAAACCATAAGGATGAAGAGAACACTACTAATACTACAGAAACCAAGTTGGAGAGTAGCTTTGACCTGGTATCAGAGAGGAAATGACTGTTCTTGTTCTCTTCAGAGGTCAAGTTTAAAGAATAGTTTTCAGATATCCTAGGCCACATTTCAACTAAAAAATTAAAATTAAAAAAAAATTCAAGCCGTGAATGAAGAAACTTTACAAAGATACTGTTAAGTATTGGAGTGGAAGCACTATAGGAATTAGGGCCAGTTTAGACATTACTTCCAACCATCTGCATCAAATATGCTTCATTAAAACAGAACCATATGGAAAATAAGCTAGCAATTAACACAGTTTCTGCACGTGCCTCTAGTACAGTACATTTCAAACTTTTAGTAAAACTCACTAAACAACTTCCATGTTGCTGCTCTGTAGGACTTGGCAGCAGTCCCTAGACTTTTCTCATCCTCCACACCAGGTCATTTCAAGATATTGCTAGGTTATTGAACTAGGCACATATGAAAAACATCAAGTATTTTGTTACTTTCCTTGCAGTTGGTATCAACCATTAATACAAACCCAGGTACACTGAAATAATCAGCCTCTCAAATAACGACTAATACTACATGATACAAAAACCACATCTACTTTTAACTTAAATAGGTCATATCAATGAGCTTTACATTTGATAGTCCATGTCTCTTAACAGTGGACATAAGATGTTATAATTAGTGTTGATTAGTATGCAGAACTATTTTAGAGCTCAGGCACTCTAGGACAATGATCTCTGCAAAAAATAGACATAAATGCTTTCATTTGCCACTATCAACAAATATCAAACTACGGATAGGACATCATGTCAGGTACTAGTGAAACAAAGAATAAGACATGGTACAGAGCAAATGGATATCTAACCAAAGTCTGGGGTAAGGGTTGTAAAGTCCATGGACCACTGAAGTCATATGCAAAATGCTGGGCACGTGCATGTTTTCTAGAAAGACTTCCAATAGTTTTCAAAGGGTTCTCAAGAGCCCATGACTTAACTGAACTCTACATCTGAAACTAATGATACACTATGTTAACTAATTTAATTTAAATAAAATAAGTTAAAAAAATTTTTTTTAAAGTTTTTTTATAAGAGTCCATGACTTGAACACAAGTTAAGAGCTCCTGTTTCTCATACGGCATTCCTTTGCCTTCTGGCCTCTACTCATTTCACACATAGCTTGTCAGAACATATTTGATCATGATCTAGGGTGAAAAAAAAAAGCCATAGTGCTGGTTCTCAGTGGCTTTATAATCTAACTGGAGAGATTAAATATATATGAAGTGATAAAGGCCTGGATGAGAATGATGGGAGTTTTTTAAAAAAAAGAAGAGTGAATTTTCATTCCCCTCACATCTATCCAGGAAAACTGTGGACTATTATAGAGTTTATTCAGTGTGCAAGGGTGCACAGATGAAGGGAAGTAGGCTACAAATGTAGCTACCACTCTGCTCACTAAGCCATGTACCCTGGCATAAAGCTGTAACCATCTAAAGGAAAGTGAACCTTGGAAGAAAGATTTCACCAATCCAGTAAGCTATGCTACCAGGGGAGGCTACATCCCCAGAAAAGGCTCTTTCTTTCCAATTTACACATTCATAGCATGTACCATTTTCTGCTGCTACCACTCTAGTCCAAGCCATCATCATCTCTCATCTGAACACTTTTGTATCAGCCTCCTAACTAGCGTGCCTACTACCACACCTGCTCTTCTAGTCCATTCTTCCCACAGCAGTGTGATTCTTTTAAAAATGGAAATTACATCATGCTCCTCTCTTAAACCCTCCAATAGCCTCCCATTTCACTTAGATAAAAGTCACAGTCTAGAAGATACTACTTGATCTGGCCACCAATGGTCTAATAGCATCGCCAACTTCCCTTTTACTCAGTCAGTTGCTTCTAATCACACTATTGGTAGCAACTTTTCTTTGAACAGCCAAGTACCTTCCATTTCAAGGCCATTCTGCACATTTTCCCCTCTGCCTGAAAGTTCTTCACCCAATAATTTACATGATTTAGTCCCTCATTTCACCGGGGTTTCTTTTTTTTTTATAATTTTTTTTATTATATTATGTTAGTCACCATACAGTACATCCCTAGTTTTTGATGTAAAGTTCCATGATTCGTTACTTGCGTATAACACCCAGTGCACCATGCAATATGTGCCCTCCTTAATACCCATCACCGGCCTATCCCATTCACCCACCCTCCTCCCCTCTGAAGCTCTCAGTTTGTTTCCCAGAGTCCATAGTCTCTCATGGTTAAACAGAAGGGGGAATGAATCATCGGGGGTTCTGATCACACGTTTCCATATCAGAGAAGCTTTCTTGGACAACCCAATATAAAGTAGCACCTCTGTCACTCTCAATGAACAAATGAATAACTACTGTCGTGATACAAAGGAAAAAGGAGTCAATGCATTTATAGTTTCAAGTCTAGGTGCTGAGTGCTGGTATCACTGTCAAAAATACAAAAGCCTAAAATAGAAATTGGTTTAGGGAAAGGAGATGGTAACCTTGGTGAATATGAACTGACAATGGGATGTCCAGGTAGAGATACAGGGGTTAAATAGGCAGAACTAAGGCTCGGGACAGAAGAGAAAAAGTAGATGTGAGGTCCATCCATGTAGAACTGAAAGGTCTTAGAAAAGACCAGACTTCTACGAGACTATAGAGTGAAAATAGCAGAGACAAACAAAATTTGGAGATGAATATATTTGGTTTATGAGGGGGAAAAGTGGATTCTCCCAAAAAAGGCTAAAGAGAATACATTTATTTACTAATAACTTGTTAAATATATACTACATATTAAGTACTGTGCTGAGCCCTTTTTAGCCAAAAATATCAACTGCAATAGAAAGTAAGAAGAGTAAGAGCTGAGGAAAAAGGCATTAAATATGAAATTAGGCAATCTCCAGTAATCTTGAAGGCAGTAGATTCAATAGCGTTATCTAGAATCAAATGGAAGCCAGATTCCACTGGAATGAGGACTAAGGAGATACAGATGGCAAAGAGTGTTCTGTAGTATATAAAGTGCTATCACATACAATACTGTAACTGATTCACTATAAACTTGCAAGGCTATTAGCAAGAAAATGGGTATTTATCAAGAAATTGAGACTCAAAGAAGTCAAATAACTTGCTCAAGTTTCCAAAGCCAGAAAGTGGCAAAACAGGAATTAGAACTTAAATCTCTAATTCCATGAAAAAGAGCAGATACGTGTTGCCAGACACGTACTGGGGATAATTAACAGAGCAAAGTTCTGGCTGAGGTAGGAGGAGATGGAAGTAAAAAACGCAGGTGGAGATGTCCACCTTATGAAGAGACAGAACGTTTCTTCCTCTGTAACAAAAGGGAAAAGATAAACAGCTTGAAGTGGTAAAAGAACATGAGATAGTGCAAGGTGAAGAAACAGAAAGATTAATGCCTAAATTTTGCTGTAAACTAGAATAGGTGAGAAGAGAGGAAGAAAAGAAGTTTCTGATTCTAAAGTTGAGTGGCTAACTTCCACAACAGCTTTCGCTACATGGGCCTGGAAATTTTCTTGCTTTGCAAGGAGTGAGATACACAATGGAATGAGATACACAAAGTTCTGTTTCAGAGAGAAATATCTATGGATCTATGGGCAGCTGTAGTTACACACCAGAACTACTAACTCAGAACCAAAAACCAACTGCTACACTGTGTGTCCCCACCGTCATACTGCACTAGGGACAAATTATCTGAGAGCACCTGAAAAGAAAACTGTTTGAGGAAGGGGAACTGGCGAATACAAGAATTAAAGAGAACCAGAGAGAGAAATTGTGTGGGGGCACATTGACTATGTTGTTTCCCAGGAGACAGACTGGCTAAATCAAAGCAATGTGCAGCTGTGGGATAGCAAAGCAAGACAATTTCCAGGTCCAGGTTCTAGTGAAAGCTGTTGTGGAAGTTAGACACGCAGCTTTAGAATCAGAGCCTTCTTTTCCTCCTCTCTTCTCACCTATTCTAGTTTACAGCAATTTTATTTTGAACCACTTACTCTATTCTTTCTGAGTTTTATTTCCCCTTCAGTAATGTTTTTTTCTTCATCTCTTTTGGGTTGCACTGGCCTAAGGCTTTGATATCTTATCGAAACCTCTAAGAAACAATCTGATAACTGCAATTTGCATCTGAATATTCTGGATTAAGTTAAGGACATGGACTTTGGAGTTAGATACAACTTGATTCTAACTCATTCTCTCATTCATTTATTCATCAAGTATTTAGTGAGCATCTACCAAGTGCCTGGCACCATTCTAATTGCTAAAGATACAGTTTCAACTAAATAAATTTCTGCCCTCACTAAACATATACTATGGTGAGTGTGGTGGTGGGGATGGGGAGAAGGGCTGCAATAAACAAACTCTGCCATTCCCTAGTAATCTGATCCTGGGCAAGTCACTTCACTCCTCTAAGCTTCAACGTCCTCAACTGTAAAATGGAAATAAGAACTACCTAAAACTATTTCGAGAAATAGGTCAAATAATCAGCATATCAATGTTAGCTCTCTGAGCTCTGGCCTCATCAGCAATTTTCCAGTTACTGGAGCACAACATGCACCCTCCCACCACAGAACTTTTGCATATGTTCTCTCCTTTGCCTATAATATGTTACTTCCCTCCTGAGCTCTTTTATTTTATTACTGTCTATTATTCTTTCAGATCTCAGTTCAATCATTACTTCCTCAGGGAAGACTTACCTAACTAGCTCAGTTTTCATTATATTTATTCAGAATGACATACAACCACTGTTTATTTAGTTGTTCATTGAGTCACTCATTCGTTCATCCAAGACCCCATCCATCGTCTTTTCCTAAATTACTGCAAAAACCTCTTTCCTAACTAGTCTTCTTGATATAATCTATCAACTCAGCAGCCAGAGTTAAAATGGAAGTCGGATCATGATACTTTTCAGCTGAGAACCCTCCAATGGTTTCCCATCTTCCTCGGGGTAAAAGCCAAAGCCCTTGCAGTGGCTTAAATCTGGCACATCCTCATCATTCACACCATACAGCTACACTGGACTCCTTACTATTTCTCCAACTCATCAAGTGTACTCCTATACATCAAGATACTAGTTTCTTCTTCCTAGAAAGCTCTTCCCCCAGATATCTGCATGATTTCCTCTTTCACTTCTTTCTGATCTCTGTTCAAATATCACCTTATCCATGAGGCCTTACTGCATTTTATACAATAAAATAGCCAAGTCCCCACCTTAGCACTCCCTCCCTCCTTTATCCTGCTTACTGTTTCTTCATAGCACATATCACCTCTGACATACTCTATTTTACTTGCTTATTTGTTGTTTTTTAGTATCTCCCCCACACCACTAGAATATAAACTTAATGAGAGCAAGGATTTTTATTCACTGTTATATCTCCATTGTCTCAAACAATACCTGCCACGTGGTAAACACTTCATCTAAGATGACAATTTCCACAAAACAAACCAGACAGATTTCCAAAATAAACAATTTATACAGCTGGAAAAATTTTTAAATAAAAGTTCAAGTCATTTCATAAAAACTATGCAAAATCCCAATGCCCTTTGGGTATTTCAATCTACACTATAGTTAAGAAAAGAAGATACAAGGTTAAGAAATGCAAATATTCAAATTTATAAACTAAATGAAGGAAACATGAGGTAGAGAGAAATGGAACAGGAGATTATAAGATAAAAAAGGGTTGCACATGCTTAACAACTAAGAGGCATTTTAAAGTTAATTTTTACTGATGGCTTAAATTTACTAAATTTCTAGTGTTTGAATTATCGCACGATGACTCAGATTTCATGGGAAGTATTCATGAAAGCCCCAATTTCCTATAGTCTATTGAGTTACATAAGGCATTATAAGCATTTTTACATTTTTACTATTGAAAGTACTAACGGTTCCATCCAGTTAGACATTACCAAACATTTCCTAAGCTCTAATAATCATGACGTTCTCTATAGGAAATAAGGCGTGGAATCAGAAAGGGAAGAAAAAATAAAACCGTACTGTATTCGGAAACAAGGTATTGGTGCTATTTAGGGATTTTCCCCAAAAGTTCCCTTAGCAAACCAATTACCACAAAATCTTAATCATTATACTTTCTCTGTGTTTAACTGGCATTCATTTCATACAAGTTTCATGTCACTTCTTTCACTTTCCATCCCTCTACTCCTTCCAATTCAAAAATATAGTTAACCTCAGTCAATTGATAGAGATGAATAACTATATTTAACTAGCACTATTTCATTTATGACAAATATCTGCACCCCACTCAGTGACTTAGGAACAATGAAAAGACATCAACAGCTTTTTAAAAGCTCTTTAAGGGACTTTAGAGCTCATTATTAATTCAAAACCATATGCCAAGTTAATTATAGTCAAAAGTAAATTTGTGGAATTTACTTTTTAATCCAAAGGATTCAAAAGTAATTTATAAATGAAACTGAAATAACATATGAACTGACTGTTTACATGTTGTTACTTTGGAAGTTTTAAATTTTTAAAACAAATGAATTTAAAAGGTCAGTTTTCGATATCAGAGTTTAGATGTACTCAGTGATACAAGCTGCCTTAGTCAGAAATCCAATTTTACATTTGTCTTATTTTTTTTTAAAGCTTAGCTTTTTACCAAATTATTTCTCAGAATGATGGTTCCCTATTACTCAGCTATCAGAAAGAACGAGTTCTCAACATTTGCTACAACATGGACGGCACTGGAGGAGATAATGCTAAGTGAAATAAGTCAAGCAGAGAAAGACAACTATCATATGATTTCTCTCATCTATGGAACATAAGAACTAGGATGATCGGTAGGGGAAGAAAGGGATAAAGAAAGGGGGGGTGGTAATCAGAAGGGGGAATGAAACATGAGAGACTATGGACTATGAGAAACAAACTGAGGGCCTCAGAGGGGAGGGGGGTGGGGGAATGGGATAGACCGGTGATGGGTAGTAAGGAGGGCACATATTGCATGGTGCACTGGGTGTTATACACAACTAATGAATCATCGAGCCTTACATCGGAAACCGGGGATGTACTGTATGGTGACTAACATAATATAATAAAAATTCATTAAAAAAAAAAATAAAATAAATTGAAAAAAAAAAAAAAGAATGATGGTTCCCAATGTCTGTGGTGATTAGAATCATCTATAGAATCTGTTTAAATGAAGATTCCTGGGCTTCAAGAGATGCTGTGTTGGGGGCATCATGAATCTGCATTTTTAACGAGCACTCAAATCCAGATAGTTATACAGTTAGTTAATCCAGCTAGGGGCACTCAAATTATACGTGGAGAAATACTGATCTAGAAAGCCCAAGTGGTACTATTTTCTACCCATTCTTAGCAAAGTACTCTTCTCCCATGAATTCTAGATCCCAGTATGTATCATTTTACATCTATGACTTAAATATTAAAATTGTTTATTCAGTATGTATTCTGTGAGGGTCCTCTGTACAGCCAGCAATCCTCTAATATTACAATACAATATTATAATAATATAAGTCTTATAAAAAGACTATTTAATTTCTGCTTCAGGATTCAAAAATGACATGTCAAGGCCTTTTTAAAAAAAATCATTTCCCCACTGTAGAAAACTTCTTGAGCCTGACTGAACTGCCAAAGCTATACTAATCAAAACTTTCAAATGATCAGCATTAATTTCACTTAAAAGGACTAAGAGAAGTGATATTTTTGCCCTTTTCCACCCTAACAATGTTAACAGTAGGAAATAACAATTCTTTGCATCAACAAAAAACACCCATTCATTATTTTTCCATTCTCTTTGCCCTATTGAAGGAAAAAAGCCCTTTAAGTCATTTTTAAAAAGGAGTAAACACTGATTATATCAACTGAAATATAAACTATGACATTGAACAACAAATATAATTATGAATATATAATATATAAGACATTGTGCAAGAAGATTTTGGTATAGGGATGAACTCTAGATCTTGTAGTCTATCAGAAAACTTTATTGGATCAGCCAGATTTGGAACACGACCTACAAAAGTAAAATCAACTTTCAATTATCAGCCAATGGATCGTCCACTGTGTACCACTATGTTTTGAGTCTTTGATATATTAGTCTTATAAATAACATCCATCCAGTTTAATTATTTTATTCTTGGGGTTTTTTCTTAAATTTTTGGTTTCCTTCTATGTGCGATTTAACTCATCTCCTAACCTCAGTAGACATGAGGAAGGTCATTTTGCTTAACCAAGTTAATAAATTAATGCTGTCTACTCCCTGTTTGGAGTGAGCACCAAATAATTGAGCAATAGAAGCAGAATGAGGAATGTTGAACTTGTGTAACAGTAATAGAATATTATTAAAATAGGATAAAGTACAGTTTTTAAGCTTCTGAATGTCCTTTTGCAGAGTAGCATGTATATATGTTGTGGCTCATTTTCAATAGCAAACTAAAATTTAATTTAAATTTAAAATTTAACTAAAATTCTAGATCCCAGTACATTTTATTTTATATCCATGCCTTAAATATTAAAAATCATTTATTCAATATATATTCTGTGAGCCTCCTGTACAGCCAGCAATCCTCTAATATTATAAGGTTTATAAGACTACCTAATTTCTTTTTTTTTTAATGATTTTTTTATTATATTATGTTAGTCACCATACAGTACATCCCGGGTTCCGATGTAAGGCTTGATGATTCATTAGTTGTGTATAACACCCGGTGCACCATGCAATACGTGCCCTCCTTACTACCCATAATTTCTGCTTCAAGATTCAAAAATAACATGTAGCTCCCAATCACCGAAGGATGGTCCAAACTCCTTAATATCGCACAAAGTACTTCCAATTTTCATAATATCTGTATTTCCAGTCTCAGGGCCCACCAAATCTCAAAAAAAGTATTAATGGTTAAATAATTTATTTGATGCCTTCCATTTGCCAGGTACTATTGCCAGGCAATCGGTATAGTAACATTATAAACAAATATTATTTGATATACTTTTAAGCGGAACAACTGAGAATCAGAATTTTACCCATGACCACAAAAGCAGTATAAGATGAAGCCGAGATTCAAAATCTGGCCTGTACATGCTCCAAAGTACATGCTCTTAATCATTAGATTTTGGTACATATTTTTTATACTCCCTCATCCCAGCCATAAAAATTAAATCGTAAGTCCTCACATATGCCATGACCTTCCATGTCTTCATGATTTTGCCTATGGTTTTCCTGCTTCTGGGCTTGTTCTTTTTAAGTCTTTTTAAATCCCCATACCCTGTGTTTGAATCAACATTCAAAAATAGTTATTAAAATGCTTCTTCCGTGCCTGTCATTGTTCTAGGCACAAGAGATAGAATAGTGAATAAAACAGAGATTCAGCCATTACGGGGCTCACTTTCTTTGAATCCTACTCTTCTATCAGTACCTGACTCAAAGTCACCGCTTTGATCAAAATTTCCTTTACACGTCTTCTTTTAAAATTAATTTCTTCTTCTGTTGGCTCACAGAATTTTATAAAAACCTTTATCATGGGGTAGCATATTGTACTATAATTATGTACCTATCTCATCTACCCCTCTAACCTATAAGCTTTTTTATTTTTTAATTATTTTATTATTTTTTATTATCATGTTCAGTTAGCCAGCATATAGTACATCATTAGTTTCTGATGTAGTGTTCAATGATTCATTAGTTGCATACAACACTCAGTGTTCATCACCACACGTGCCGTCCTTAATACCAATCACCCGGTTACCCCATCCTCCCACCCCTCTCCCTCTGTAACCCTCAGATTTGTTTCCAGAGTCCAGAGTCTCTCATGGTTTGTCTCCCCCTCTGATTTCTTCCCATTCAGTTTTCCCTCCCTTCCCCAATGGTCCTCCGTGCTATTCCTTTTGTTCCACATATGAGTGAAAACATATGATAATTGTCTTTCTCTGCTTGACTTATTCCACTAAGTATAATCCCCTCTAGTTCCATCCATGTCAATGCAAATGGTGGGTATTCGTCCTTTCTGATGGCTGAGTAATATTCCATTGTATATATGAACCACATCTTCTTTATCCATTCATCTGTTGAAGGGCATCTCAGCTCCTTCCACAGTTTGGCCACCATGGACATTGCTGCTATGAACACTGGGGTGCATGTGCCCCTCCTTTTCACTATGTCTGTATCTTTGGGGTAAATACCCAGTAGTGCAATTGCTGGGTCATAGGGCAGCTCTATTTTTAACATCTTGAGGAACCTCCATACTGGTTTCCAGAGTGGCTGTACCAGCTTGCATTCCCACCAACAGTGTAAGAGGGTTCCATTTTATCTGCATCCTCACCAACATCTGTTGTTTCCTGTCTTGTTAATTTTTGCCATTTTAACTGGTGTAAGGTGGTATCTCATTGTGGTTTCAATTTGTATTTCCCTGACGGCTAGTGATGTTGAACGTGTCTGTTAGCCATTTATCACATGTCTGTTAGCCATTTGTAGGTCTTCCTTGGAGAAGTGTCTGTTCATGTCTTCTTTATTGACTGGATTATTTGTTTTTTGGGTGTTGAGTTTGAGAAGTTCCTTATGGATCTTGGATACCAGCACTTTATCCATAACGTCATTTGCAAATATCTTCTCCCATTCCATGGGTTGCCTCTTAGTTTTGTTGACTGTTTCCTTTGCTGTGCAAAAGCTTTTTATCTTGACAAAGTCCCAAAAGTTCATTTTTGCTTTTGTTTCCCTTGCCTTTAGAGACACGTCTTGAAAGAGGTCGCTATAGCCAATGTCACAGAGGCTACCGCCTATGTTCTCCTCTAGGATTGTGATGGATTCCTGTCTCACATTGAGGTCTTTCATCCATTTTGAGTTTCTCTTTGTGTATGGTATAAAGGAATGGTCCAGTTTCATTCTTCTGCATGTGGCTGTCCAATTTTCCCAGCACCATTTATTGAAGAGATTGTCTTTTTTCCATTGGATATTCTTTCCTGATTTGTTGAAGTTTAGTTGACCATACTGTTGAGGGTAACCTATAAGCTTTTCACATAGCAACCCTTTCCTGCTTAGATTTGATTCCTCAGCCTTTAGCAGAACACTGGGTTCATAAGCAAGTGCTCAAGAAATGTTTGGTGAGTGAGTGGATAGAATATTACATCAAAATTTGTCTGAGATGCCATCTCTATAGTCTTTATAAATTAAACATTAAAAATAATCACTTGAGAGAAAAATACTATACTTTATAAAATCATTCACAAAAAATGGTAATTACAAATATTTAAAGATATATTTATATCTTGGATGTTTTCTTAGCATTCAGGTTTATATTAGATGTTACATTACATATTAGATGGTAACAATCTAACTTGCAATAACAATCTAACTTTGTACAAGCTGCCATAAGTATACAACTACTTGTTCAATATGTAAGAAATAAGAGTATTCATCACAGTTAACTTAGTTATTATTAATCGAGGACTCATCTGCACAGTAGATGAAATTGCAAGAAATATTTCTTCAGTGTTCTATTGCAATTTAACAAAATGAATATTGATTAAAAATAAACACATGAATACTAATAATTGTACAGAGTACAAATGATTTGCATATGTGTATTTTTTTGGTTAAAAATCACATGATTTTAAATGTAATCAAATTTAATCTCTTTGGAGGAGGGTTATGGTTTCAAGAACTGAAAAGTTAACCCTAGAATATACTTTATACTTATTTTTAATTGCTTGCTTTTATATATTTTGCAAATTCCAAATTATCTTTAAATTGTCTTTGTATAATGATGTACTTATCTACATAAAACATCAACTTAGAGGCTAACAGCCAAAGCAGGCAATACGTATGCAAGTTTCCCTTTAAGAACATGAACTATAATAATATAGTCTATTAGTTGTAGAATCATAGAATTTTAAATTTAGAAGGGCCCAAATAGGAAATCTTTTTCAAAGCCTTCATTTTAAGGATGAAGAAATTTGGTGTTGAAAACACGAGCTAATCAATATTTTGGCTAGCTTCTTAAATTTTCAGTGAGTCCCTCCCCCTAAGAAAAGGGTTTTTTTTTAACTTTTATTTAAATTCAATTTGGTTAACACATAGTGTGTTATTAGTTTCAAGGGTAGAATTTAGTGATTCATCAGTTGCATATAACACCCAGCGCTAATTATATCAAGTCCCTTCCTTAATGCCCGTCACCCAATTATCCCATCCCCTGCCCTCTTCCCCTCCAGCCACTCTCAGTTTGTTCCCTATAGTTAAGAGTTTCTTATGATTTGCCTCCCTCTCGGTTTTTATCTTATTTTATTTTTCTTCCCTTCCCCTTTGCTCATTTCTTTTGTCTTAAATTCCACATATGAGTGAAATAATATGGTATCTGTCTTTCTCTGCCTTATTTCACTTAGCATAATACCCCCTAGTTCCATCCACGTCATTGCAAATGGCAAGATTTCATTCCTTTTGATGGCTGAGTAATATTCCATTATAGATATAGATAGATAGATGATAGATAGATAGATAGACAGATAGATGATAGATAGATAGATAGATGATAGATAGATAGATAGATAGATGATAGATAGATAGATAGATAGATCAAATGGCAAGATTTCATTCCTTTTGATGGCTGAGTAATATTCCATTATAGATATAGATAGATAGATGATAAATAGATAGATAGATAGATAGATAGATAGATAGATAGATAGATAGATAGATATCTCACATCTTCTTTATCCATTCATCTTTATCTATTCATCCATCATCAATGGACACCTGGGCTCTTTCCATAGTTTGGCTATTGTGGATATTGCTGCCCTAAATATTGGAGTACAGCTGCCCCTTTGAATCACTACTTTTGTATCCTTTGGATAAACACCTAGAAGTACAATTCCTGGATCATAGGGTAGCTCTATTTTTAACTTTTTGAGGAACCTCCATACTATTTTCCAGAGTATCAGCTGCATCAGTTTGCATTCCCACCAACAGTATAAGAGGGTTCCCTTTTCTCTGCATCCTCACCAACATCTGTTGTTTCCTGAGTTGTTAATTTTAGCCATTCTGATTGGTGTGAGGTGGTATCTCATTGTGGTTTTGATTTGCATTTCCCTGATGGCAAGTGATGTGGAGTATTTTTTCATGTGTCTGTTAGCCATTTGTAGGTCTTCTTTGGAGAAATGTCTGTTCATGTCTTCTGCCCATTTATTGACTGGATTATTTGTTTTTTGGGTGTTGAGTTTGAGAAGTTCTTTATAGATTTTGGATACTAGCTCTTTATCTGATATGTCATTTGTGAATATCTTCTCCCATTCCATAGGTTGTCTTTAGTTTTGTTGATTGTTTCCTTTGCTGTAGAAAAGTTTTTTATCTTGATGAAGTCCCAATAGTTCATTTTTGCTTTTGTTTCCCTTGCCTTTGGAGATGTGTGTAGCAAGAAGTTGCTGCAGCCAAGTTCACAGACGTTGCTGCCTGTGTTCTCCTGTAGGATTTTGATGGATTCCTGTCTCACATTTAGGTCTTTCATCCATTTTGAGTTTATTTTTTGTGCTGGTGTAAGAAAACGGTCCAGTTCTATTTTTCTGCATGTGGCTGTCCAATTTTCCCAACACCATTTGTTGAAGAGACTTTTTTCCATTGGATATTCTTTCCCACTTTGTCGAAGATTAGTTGACCACAGAGTTGAGCATTCAAGAAAAACAGTCTTTTAAAACATTTGTCATTGTTCTTCACTCCCCCATCTCAATAATATGACTCAGTTGACAGACTAGTTCAAGGTCTGTTGATTATTCAGCTTATTACTAAATTAAACAAGCCAAAGGCACACAATAAGAAAAAAATCATAAAACATTTTAAATGACCAGGAAAACAGGAGAGAATAAGCAGCCTTTGGGTCATCAAAATAACCACTAATCATAATAGACCTAAGTTATAATATGCTATTCTTTTATTTTTCTTCTTTTTTTGATTTTATCATTCCCTAGTTTTAAGGCTTCAATCAGCCAATCAATCAAACTTACTTTACCACACACTTAACACATGCAAGGCACTGCTCTAGACATTACAGGTGACCAAAAATATCTAAGGCATGACCCCAGCCCTTAGATCATTTGCAGTAGCTGACCCCAATCCACCTTAACAAGTCTTTTATAAATTTTCTATATTTATTCTATATATATCCTATATTTCCTATATTTATAAATTTTCCTATATTTTCCTATATATTCCTATCTCTTCTCTTAAAAACAATGCCCTACTCCCCACTCACCTTCTCTAATTTCTTATTTGGCATCTATCACACACTGGCTTCCATTCTAAATCATTCATATGTTGTTCTTTTTTTTAAGATTTTATTTATTTATTTGAGAGAGAGAGAGAAAGAGAGCATAAGGGGGGTGAGGGGCAGAGGGAGAAGCAGACTCCCCACTGAGCAGGAAGCCCCACGTGGGGCTGGATCCAGGGACAGGATCATGACCTGAGCAGAAGGCAGACGCTTAATACACTGAGCCATCCATGCACCCCTCATATGTTGTTCTTAGTTACCAGCCAGATTATAATCTCCCAGAGGGCAGAGACTTTAGACTTCTCTGTAAATCCAGAAGTGCTCCCATCTTTCATATTCCATGGCACACAGAGAAAATGTTAAGATTTTGATGGCATGCTGAATGAAACTCTCAAGGATGCTAATGGCTAGAGGTGCTTATCCTGACCAGCCACCCCAAACTTTATTTGACAGCGTTAAGGCTGGAGGGATCCATATATTGGAACATTTGTAATCCAAAGAACAAACTTTGCACAGCACTCCAGTTGAGAAGCTGTGTCCCACAGTCCCTATCATGGTTCTCAGCCACAGTAGGTACTCAACAAATATTTCTTGAATTAACATAATAGTACATGGAATGCACTGCTGACATTAGAAGACTAAGTGAGCAAAGTAAGTGTCAGACCTCAAATAGAAACAGCATAAGTGTTAGCTTCCTATATCAAAAACTCTAAGTTACCCACATTCTATCTGCAGAATTAATGAACAAATAATACTACAGGAGGGGAGATATACTTAAAGAGTAGCTTGGATTTATATTGGGTTTAAAGATAAATTAACCCATAAATACCTATTGTTATGAATTAGATTGTGTCCCTCCCGCCCCCGGCCAAGAAAAAGATATGTTGAAGTCCTAATCCTCATACCACAGAATGCAAATTTATTTGAACATAGTTGCAGATAAAATTAGCTAAATGAAGATGAGGTCATACTGGAGTACAGTGGGATCTTAAAGTAATATGACTGCAGCCCTTATAAGGAGACAGCCATGTGAAAACACAGAGACACAGGGAGAACATCACGAGATGATGAAGGCAGAGAACGGAGTTATGCAGCTGCAAGCCAACGCATGCCAACCACTGCTATCAAGCCTCCAGAAGCTCCACTGCCAACACCTTGATTTTGGACTTGTATCCTCTAGAACTGTGAGAGAATGACTTCCTGTTGTTTTAAGCCATTTAGTTTGTGGTACTTTATTACAGCAGCCCTTGGAAATGAATAATCAAAAATATCTTTGAGCAAAACTATTTCAAGAAGTAGGAAAAAAGTTTTCTTCTCCCCTTTCTCTTCTTTCAACTCTCTTCCTCTCCTCTCTTTCTCCCCTGATTGCTCCCCTCTGTTTATATCAACAATTTTGTTCTCCCTATTCCAACATTTAAAAAAGGCCCTCGGTCAGTGGTCTCTCTAACATTAAGGGACTGCCCCATCCACTCGCTCCTTAAGCCACCAAGCTTCTTTTTGAAAGTATTCTACTGTTTTGCCGTCACTTCCTGATCATCATCTTCCCACCTCAGTCCTCTGCTTTCTGGCTTCTGGCCTCACTAACAAGCTCCTATTGACAAATCCTCATTTTTCTAAAATTCTCAGCATTATTTGATAAAGGAGTTGGTCACTCCTTTTTTTTTTTTTTTAAGTAGATTCCAGGCCCAACGTGGGGCTTGAACTCATGACCCGGAAATCAAGAGTCACATGCTCTACCAAATGAGCCAGCCATGTGCCCCAGTCTCTCCCTTTTTATTGAAATTCTCTTCTTCTTTGACTTCTAGGACATAAAAACTTTTCTATTTATTATTCTTTGACTACTACTTTATTGTTCTTTCACTGTTCCCCTCTCCTCCTCCTTTTTTTTTTTTTAAGATTTTATATATTTATTTGACAGAGAGAGAGAGCATGCACACACACAAGCATGGTGAGCAGCAGACGGAGAGGGAGAAGCAGGCTCTCCACTGAGCAGGGAGCCTGATGCGGGGCTTGATCCCAGGACCCTGGGATCATGACCTGAGTCAAAGGCAGACGCTTAATGGACTGAGCCACACAGGCGCCCCTTTCTCTCTCCTTGATATATCATAAATTCCATGTTTGTAACTATCACTTCTTTACAGATAACTTCCAAACCTACACCTCTAACCCAGAATTCTCTTCTAGTTGCACTTCCACACAGTACAATTTTGTGGTTAACAGCATAGCATCACAGGGGCGCCTGGGTGGCACTGTCACTTAAGCATGGGACTCTTGGTTTCGGCTCAGGTTGTAATCTCAGGGTCGTGATCTCAGGGTTGTGAGATCGAGTTACTCATCGAGTTCTGCGCTCAGCTCTGAGTCTGCTTGAGATTCTCTCTCTCTCCTTTTGTCCCTCCCACCTGTGCACGCACTCTCTAAAATAAATAAATAAATCTTAAAAAAAAAGCATAGCATCACATAGATCTAATTTTAAGTCCCACCTCTGTCACCTACTAATTCTGAAACTTTAGGCAAAATACTTAACCTCTCTCAGTTCCCTTATCTGTAAAATAGGGCTGATTGTAATAATATCTAATTTACCAGGTTGTTAAAAGGATTAAATGAGAAAATGCCTTCTAAGTAGTGATTTATACTCTGCTTCTTCCATAGGAAGTTTTCAGTAAATGTCACTTTGCTATCTTTTTATCTATTTGACATCTCCACATATTGGTCCAACTAGCAGCTTAAATTTTATATGTAGGAAATCACCACATCTTGAGGCCTAACCCCCAAATTATTATCCTTTTATAGAATCTTAACCTGATTTGTGAACCACGCATAAAATCTGGTCGAGACTATGAGCTTATTTAAGAATGGTAGGACTTATAAATTCTCTGCTGAACTATTTCGAAGTATAAAATAAAATTAATCTTATTCCACCCAGTATTATAGTCACTATGTTTTCCCATATCCCTACACCCAACGCCCACCAGATTGTAAACTCTGTGAGAGTAGAAACATTTTACATACTGTATAGAACCTAAAAGAGAACCTTATATGTTACAGGTGATGGAAGACTATCTGCTTAGACAAATTAAGATTGAAGCTTTTAAAAGTAGCTAGGCTCACAAACTAGGTTTAAAGATCAGCTAGTCTAGTTTCTTCCTCACTTTTTCTAGAGGAAGCCTCATGATCTCATTCATAATAAAGAGAATCAACAAATACTGGTTGAAATTCAGAACCCATAGCATTCTAACACACAAAAACAGAAACAACTAACATTCAATGAAGGCTTAGTATGTGAAAGGCACTGTTCTAAGCACTTGATATGTTAAAATATCCATTCCCCCACCTATTAACTATGCAATTGTAGGCAAATTACTTAACTTCTCTGTGCTTAGTTCCCTCATCAATAAAATAATAAAATGTTTTTGCTTATAAATATATTCATATTCATAAATTATGATAATTACCTCAAAGAGTTGTTTGTAGTTTTACATGAGACATGCACATAAAATGATTAGCACAGTGCCTGGCATATAGCATATGCTTAATAAATGTTATTTGTTTTCATTGGTGTAAAAATATAAACATATGTAAGTATAGAGAAAACCTTGTTCTAAACTATAGTAATCAGTAAACAAAATTGAATAAACTTGCAAAATAAATGAAAATGCTTTATGAAACATACTGATGTAAAAGGAAAGTATCGATGAGTTTAATGGGGGAAGATAAATCAAGTATGGGCCTTTTAGAAGAATCCATGTGTTTATTTGTGTGTGTGTGTGTGCGTGCATGTGTGTGTGTGTATGTGTGTGTGTGTATACATACATATATACATATATATACACACAGGCATGCAAAATAAATAATAAACAAATTCTAATTTATCTATTTAAATAAAATTTAACATTTCATCAAGTTCCTTCGATTCAAATTAAAAGTATATAGAAATAAGTTTAACACATTTTTCTGGATATTAACTTGAAATTATAGTAAAAGATTTTTTAAAATTAAAATGACTAAAAACTGAGCCTAAGTAATATTTTAAAAGAACTTAAAATTTGGGGACTATTTACCTCTTTTCATTTATTTTGCTGGACTGCGGCATCCTGATGGAAACATATAAAAATACAGTCTCTTTCCCAGAAAGAGCATGAAACTAGGTACATGCATCATTGCACATATGAGTAGCTTATTTTAACCTGTTCAACAAACTTTTCTGGATCTTTTATTTTGAAAATATTAAGAACTGAGCTGATTTTTTTAAAGATTTTATTTATTTATTTGACAGAGAGAGAGACAGCCAACAAGAGAGGAAACACAAGTAGAGGGAGTGGGAGAGGAGGAAGCAGGCTCCCAGCAGGGAGCTCAATGTGGGGCTCGATCCCAGGACCCTGGGATCACACCCTGAGCCAAAGGCAGACACTTAATGACTGAGCCACCCAGGCGCCCCAGAACTGAGCTGATTCTTTTTTCTAAGTTTTTATTTAAATTCCAGTTAGTTGACAGACAGTGTAATATTAGTTTCAGGTGTACAATATAGTGATTCAACACTTGCATACATCACCCAGTGCTCATCACAAGTGCCTTTCTTAATCTCCTCACCTATTTAACCCATCCTCCTAACCACCTCCTCTCTGGTAACCATCAGTTTGTTCTCTCTAGTTAAGATTTGCCAAAAATTGAGCTGATTCTTTAATCCTGAATTCTTTCTTTCAATCAGTTCCATTTAAATGATGTATCTGGCTCTGAAAATGATCTGGTCTAGTAAGGACAGGATCTGATATGGCCTGTCTCTGCTCTTTGGTGCTAATTCCTCCATAACTTCAGTGGGGGGAAAAAAGGAGAATAAAAAGATAAGAAGGGCCAGATGGGCAGCAGATTTCCCTTCCTACTCTAGAACACAAAGGAAAACTCTGTGATCAGGATATCTTTACCAACGTTTATAGTCTGTGGTCTAGGATGGGACAACCTGGCTCCCTCTTTACCTCCAAATACCTTCTGCCATCTCCTACCCTTACAAAGGGCCACAGAAATAACCTTACCCTGACAAGAATAGTAGAGGGACATATACTTGAATGGGAAGAAGCATGTTGCTATGTTCTGTTGCCTACCCCCAGATGTTCAAGACTGCCAAGACATACCAATAAAGAAATCTTCCTCCCCAATTTCCAACCAAAGAAGACTACTTCTTCCATTGATCTAGTATAAAGGAAAGCTAAGACAGAGAAGTCTTAAGTATGTTTCCTCCTGTCCATAATCTAAATCTGACAGTAGCCCCCAGTAGATTGGTGGTGAGAATAAAATTTTATCTAGCAGCTGAATGGTCAATGGAAAAAATATGGTATTAATTAATTAATATTAATGCTATTTATCAGAACAATTATTTATTATCATTCACATTTCTCCTGGTTAAATTAAATTTTAAAGGTAATATAATACAGAGATACAAAAACAGATAAACAAAGAACCTTGATTATAGCCACTCCAAACACAATTCTACTTCCTTTAATTGTATTTCCATCTTCTATTTTAAGTAGAATCTCATACATTCACTTGTCTTGTTAATCATAACAATAAATGGCCAATATGTAATGGTATATATCAACTGCTCACTGAAACAAAGGAACTGTATCAGGGCTGACACAAATGATTGCCCTGATGAGAGAAGTGTATAATGGCTAATTTTACAATGAAGATTACATACAAAGCGCTAAGTATCAGGAAGTTATTTTTGTTATTCCTCTAAAAAATGCCACATAGACCTACCAAGGAGTTCAAATCACCCAAATGAGTAAGTCATGTACCTTATATGTCCAATAGCACCAATAAATGGCTTTAACCCTTTATGTCCCAGGGTATAGCTACATCTTTCAAGCAGAGTTCAGAATTTAAGATTCTTATTCCATAAATTTTATTCACAGACTGACTTTTCATAGTATCATTCCCTGTATAAATAAATTGAATTTTCACAACTGAAATTTACAGCAGGGCAGCACAGTGTATAGTAGTCTTTTCACAGCAAGATTGTCCCAATAATTCCTACGCTATGTAATTTCAGTTAAAGCTGCTAAGCATAGACTATAATTAAGTTAACATTCAAGACTTTACTCCACCTCTCTATAAAGTGTAAATACAGTTTGGCATACAACTGGTATTGCTGAAGTGTGTGGATTCTCTGTCATTCATACAGTTGAACTATCCATTGCACACTCTAAGTTTCATACATAGACACCAGGCACTGAAAGAAATGGGAAATATTATGCTAACATGACTATAGTATTGATGAATAAAAAAACATAACCCCAAGGCTAAGCTGCCAAATAAGTAGTGAATTAATTTCTGTAAAGTACTCCAATATTACAAAGGTGTGTTGAAAGGTGTCTGCTCATGTTTCAAATTAAACGCACTGCTGGTCAGCATTAGCACCTCAGCTTTGAACACCAGCCATTTGCCTATAACACTTCAGGGGCTAGGAAAAACGGATTTGCCGTTCACACTGGAATAATTAGAACATGTCAGGAAGAATTAATTTCCTCATTTTTCAAAAGGATACACAGAAATTACCATGTTATTATATGACAGGGTCCCTTGGAGAATTATATTAAATTTAATTTCTAGCGCAGCCCACACAACAAATTAAAGTCATAAATAAGATGGAAAGAAGCGGGACGCAGAGCATATGTTTATGGCAATGAGTGAAGCCAAGGGACCAGAAACAACTATCTTCATTTCATTTTATTTAAATCAGCCAGACACTGTGTATCTGAATGACAGCACTTGTTAATGGTGCTGAGATTATAGGCTCCTTAATTTTAGAAAACAGAAGCAGTCAGTCAGTGTCTGAAATAGTACATTTCCTACAATGCAAAAATTAGTATAAATTTACTTCCCTTTCAAGTCCATTTCTTTTTGCCCTGCAGCAAGTTTAACAGAGATAAACTTATTTTTAATAATATTGTTTCTCTCTTTGTCTTCTCTTTGGGCAATTTTCTTAGGTCAAAAAAAGGGGTGGGGGGAGTGAAACACAAGAGTCATCAGGATAAGTAAAATTTGCAGACATAGGGTTTGTCCAAAATACAAATTTCCTGCTCCATCCTGTAAATACATCTACCAAGTCGGAGACAAAATTCTCTCAAGAAGTTAAATTAAATTTCGGGGTGCCTGGGTGGTTCAGCCGTTAAGCGTCTGCCTTTGGCTCAGGTCATGATCCCAGGGTTCTGGGATCGAGCCCCCCATCGAGCCCTGCATTGAGCCCCGCATCAGGCTCCCCATTGAGCAGGAAGCCTGCTTCTCCCTCTCACATTCCCCTTGCTTGTGTTCCCTCTCTCGCTGTCTCTCTCTCTCTGTCAAATAAATAAATAAAATCTTTTTTAAAAAAGTTAAATTAAAAATGTCTTTCTTACACTGCCTATCAAATTGGAGTAAAAGTACTAAAGATATTGTTCAAACACCCTAAAAGCACTAGACTTTTTAGCTATTCATTAAGCCCTAATATGTGTATGGAACAAAAAGACTATAGAGGCCGATAAGAATATAACCTCCACTAATGGCCAGAGACCTCCCTGCTTCCTTCTCCTCCTGTTTGAGTCATTCCTCAAGTATCACCTCTTTCCCTTCTACCTCAGCCAGCCATGGGCAATCAAGAAAGGATTCTTACTTACGGTCATATCATCTAAACTGAAATCAGCTCAAGTCCAGTGTTAAAAAATTGATAAAACTTTAATAAATACATTATAAAATATTAATAATATTATTGATTCCCTCCCTTCTTCTTATACATATGTACACTTTTATACACTATTTAAGTTAGGGGTAAAACAATCATACTGGTAGCAAAGACTCTCTTAATTTTGTCCTATATACTATAAAAAAAGACTCACGGTGTTGTACAGAAATTAATGTTTTTGCATCGAGTAGTTAAAACCTTCTCCAACATTTAAGGCTAGGCATTTTAGGCCTACCAGCAATCCAAATGCTTCAAATGCCAATTATCAAAACAAGTTATATTGTGTTATTAACCCATTAAAAGTTTCCTAAAAAAGTTTCCCAAGAATGCATAATTATATTGTTTAACATGAAATATGCTCAATGTACATAGCAAATGCAAAAAGAAAAAAAAAGAAATTTTAAGGAGTGATATTTAGAAAACTAAAATTAGTAAAGTAAAAAGCAATGAAAAAACTGCCATGAAAGAGAGTCATTGATAATTTAGCTAACTTGTTCCTCCTTCAAAATAGATTTAACTTCCATGTATTCAACCTACAGATTCTATATCATAAATGTTAAGATTACTCATAGCCCCAAAAACATGCTGGCATTTTATCATGCTTAATAACTGAAGACATTCTTAAGGTGAAAAAGGAGTTTGTACACTTTAAGAAATGACTGTCATGAAATTGAGCACTCCCTTGGGTGCAACAAACTTTAAATAATTTGTGAATCAATTAACTGGCGACTCTCTTCATAACACAGATTTCACACTCCCAGGTCACTGCATTATCAGCCTGATACGAATCATAACATTTTGGAGAAAAGTTCATAATTGAAATCATTAATTAATTTAACAGGACTTTTAGTTATGCATTGCATTAAACAGCTGTAAAGGAGCAGAGATTAATTAGTTGTTTCTCTGACAATTTTCACTGCTGCTATTACTTGGTGGAAAACTTTTCAACTTGTAAAGCACATCATGCTCTCTATAATCTGGTAGTGACCTACTGAAGCAATTTAAAGTTGAAGGAACTCTAATTTCTTTAAAATGAAGTCTGGAACGCTGAGGTGTTTCTCTAGAAGAAAAAAATAAGTGGAAAATAACAAACATTGTAACGCCTGACCTTCTTTTTATGTGAAAATGAAACCTGCATCCGGAATAAAGTCTTTAAAGTGTATATCATAAGTAGTTCACAGAAATGAAGAAACCCAAACTACAACCAGCTAACATTTTTCGGCAGCTAGCAAGATGATATGCATTCACATACTTTGCATATTCTATGTTTTCTCTTAAAAATAGAAATAAGAACTATTAACCATAAATAAACTGCATTTATGTTAGCACCCAGTGTCTTTACTTCTTAGGATTTAGAGTCATTTGACCGACCTATAAGTTGTCTAGCAAATCCACTGGTTGACAAAGTAAAAGTAAGTTCAAAAAGCAACTCAGAAAGGATGATTTTAAGGAAAAGTGACTAGCAACTCTTTCAATACATCATTCCAAACTCCTTCCACATTTTGTCACTCACTGCACAATTTCATCATTTTAACAGCTTAATATCTCATTTGCTATAGTAAAGGCATTAAGGTGTATCAGGGAGATTCTAATAAAATGGGTTATTTCCTAGAAAAACCCACATCTTACTGAAATTAATTAGTTGAAATTAAATTAAACATTTTCCAGGTTCATATCAGGAAATAATCAATTGCACCACCAAAAACTCTCAAGTGTATTTCTTCAGCCTAATTCCTTTACCCATTTCCTCCACCCCACATGTGGCAATGATATTGAATTCTTACAATTCTCAAAATATACCAAGGCTTTTTAATGTCTAGGTGCTTTTACAAGTGGTATTCCCTGGAGAGAACATTCTCTATATCGTCACATCCCCTCTAAGTAACTCCATATTACTCCTTTAAGAAGCAGTTCCAATGTTAACCTACTCAATGAAGCCTTCCCCAAACTCTCCCTGGAAAATTTCAAATTCTATGCACCTCACTTCAATCATATCTCAATTCTTTTTTTATATATATATATATTTCTTTAAAGATTTTATTTATTTGATAGAGAGAGACAGCCAGCGAGAGAGGGAACACAAGCAGGGGGAGTGGGAGAGGAAGAAGCAGGCTCCTAGTGGAGGAGCCTGATGTGGGGCTCGATCCCGGAACGCCAGGATCACGCCCTGAGCTGAAGGCAGACGCTTAACAACTGCGCCACCCAGGCGCCCCCATATCTCAATTCTAAGACTAATATGTTGTTATATTTTCTCTCTCCCTGTCTCTCCATTAGATTTTAGGCTACTTAAAGGCTGGCTCTAATAGGCTATTCACATTGAAATCTCAAACATGTCTATCTGGAACATATTAAGCCCTCGGTAAATGTCTGCTGAGTTTAAAAAAAAAAAAAGAATGAATAAATGAATATGCACATATTTATTTCCACATTTCATTTCAATAATATTTATTAAGCATCTGTTACAAATCAACCACAGTATTAGGTGCTTGACAAAATCTCCACAAATTTTTAAAGTAAAATATAAAGAAAAGATAGCTCCTCTACCTTTCATCTCACCTTTTTAAACATTTGACCTCACCTATTTTGGGGGGGATTTTATTTAAAAATTGGTCATTATTATCTACTGAAACTTGAAGTGGGAACGCAAGAAGTAGAAATTGAAGTTTATGTCATTTTAGGATGTCTTTTGTCATCAAAGACCCTTCACATCAAAAGACCCCTTTCCCTGGAGTCAAATTATATGAACATGTAAAAATAGTTTATGCCTGTGGTTCTACGAAGGCTCCCTTATCTAGTCAATATACGTGTAAGTAAATTAGAATAGTTTTCTCACTTGAGCAGAAATATGAAACATTGTCTTTTCTGAGATACCATGTTATAAAGTCGAACTACTTACAGTGCTATTTCCTCTTTTAGATGCATTATTTCTAATAATTCACTGTGGAGGTGAGGCAAATAGTAATAATTTATGTCTCATTATTCATATTTTCTCATTTATATCTTTATATCTCCCTTATTTCTCATTCCAACCCACTATAATGGCAAAGATAAGTTGGCATTTTCTCCAAGTGTTGTTTTTTAAATAAGACTCTGTGGCAATTTTGCTCTTTTAATAGGATTGTTTCCTGATGCCAAATAGCTTCCTTATCTAAATGCAATTGTCACTTCAGAGTTCTTGTACAAATTAAATGAGATAACACATGTGTTCAATAAATGGTAGTTCTCTTCAGTCCCCCTTACCCTGAAACACACAGGACCCAGAAAACATGTCCTAAAGCAGATTGCTATTATGGAATCATTCTGACATTGTATGCAAAATTGGCTTCCACTCCACAGATATTTAATGGAACTGCCAAATAAGAGACTAAAGAGAGAGGAAAGTGAAGTGTCTATCTTTGTTAGACATAGTTGAAAGGTCAAACATTGAAATGAAGAGTGATAAAGAGGAGGGATGAGGTTTCCTAAGTAGATTATAGATTGCTGGTAATGTGTCTACCTTCTCTCAGCCAATTCTTTCTTGTGACCAGTGAGGCTGGCCAAGTTTAGATTTAAAGCCCAAAGTATAGGACAAAACAAAGTTAACTTTCACATATGAATCAAATTCATAATATTTGCTGTTTTTGCCCTATCATAAAAATTTAATTATTCAAGTTACCTTTAAGAGCTACTAGAACCAATGGGAGAGGCTTCATCTTGATAGCAGTACATGATCCTAAGATACAGAAGAATCCTGAATCAAGAGTAGAATCCATATCTAAAAATGCATAAGCGTGATTCTACTTAAAGATTCACATTAAAATAGACAAACAAGGAGTGCCTGGGTGGCTCAGTCGATTAAGTGTCTGCCTTCAGCTCCGGTCATGATCCCACGATCTTGGGATTGAGCCCCATGTCAGGACCTCCGCTTAGCGGGGAGCCCGCTTCTCCCTCTCCCTCTGCCTGCAACTTCCCCTGCTTGTGCTCTCTCTCTCTCTGTCAAATAAATAAATAAAATTTTTTAAAAATTAAAAAAAAATAAATAAAATAGACAAACAAGATAACACCAGAGTAACATTAGATCTATTATTTAGACTCAATAAACAAGGGAAACCATCACTTACATAATCCACCAACTCTACATATTCTTTCCCAACTAACAGTGAATTATTGCTCTCCTTTATCTCCCATTTATCTGAATATAGATATGCTTTCTTTCTTGTTCTGTGTCTCACTCTACCAACAGATTAAAAATTGCCCCACATTTTATACATTTGTGTATTTGCCCAACATGGTTGCAGCCAAGTGTCTGTGAGTGTTTTTACATCTTTATTCATAAATCAAATCTGTCCACCCACAGCAATATTTGACAGTTTCATCAACATATCTCAGTCATGTACCTGTTACTGATCATGTTCTTATTACACTCTACCATCATAGAAAGTACTCCTTCTTACCTTCCTCAGGACTTCAAAGCATGTTTTTGTAGTATCTTTAAATCCAAGTTCATCTTATTCCACCTTGTCTGAGTACCCTTGAGGAGGCTGGTTTTAGAATCCTGACCTTGAGTTCCGTGAGGCTTAGATCTAGCACACCTGCCTCCTTTCAAATTCTCCTCTGGAGTAGCATCACATGGCAATCACATATTGAGCAACTTCATCTCCTTGTATAAAAAAGTGTACTTACAAAGGTTCATTTATAGTTAGTGTGGCAGAAATATCTGGATCGGTGCTAATTTTTAGTGTGGAATCTTTGGTTTTCTCTTTAATGTTCATACAAAGACCATAGACACATCTTACTCCCAAGAAGATAAAAAGTAGAAGACAACATTTTAACATTTTCAAGAAATAGGACAATAGATTTCTTCTGAAATCCATTTGGCTTATAGGAGAAAGTGGAATGCAAGAATACAGAAAGGATGTTATTTTTCAAGGTCATTTTAATAAACAGAAACAACATCCATTTCCGGGGGCAGGGATTGGGATAGGCCGGTGATGGGTATTAAGGAGGGCACATATCGCATGGTGCACTGGGTGTTATATACAAATAATGAATCATGGAACATTGCATCAAAAACTGGGGATGTACTGTATGGTGACTAATATAATAAAATAAAAATTATAAAAAAAAAGAAACAACATCCATTTCCACCTTACTTAGAAGATAAAAGAATCATCTTTCTAACAAGAGAATGAAGGTTATATTACTAGGATTGCACATAAAAATGCAAAATGAAAGAAGGGGCAGAGAGGATGAGAAAATAGAGAGTAAGGTAGAGGGGAGAGAGAAGGACAGGAAAGAAAAGTCATAGGAGAGGAAAGGAAAGATACAGAGAGGGGAAAAGAAAAGAAAGACAGAAATTATCTAGTATTAACCCTAAGATTGTGGCAGAGGTTGGGAACATAAATAAAAGAGGTTATAAAACCCAATCCTATCCATTATTATTTTCTTTCTTAAATGTCTTCCCTTTTCCAGAGAAAGATTGGAAAACTGAGCTAAGTGAATTACCTTCACAAATAATCACTCTTATATGACCTAATTAGTTTTATGGAGCCGATAGCGCCACATCTTGCTTAAGAATTTCAGTGGCCACATTTCTGCATAGTCAAAATGATCCAAACAATTTCTCCAATGTATTACACATATAAACAAGTTTTCTTCAAAACTAGGCACGATGGTCATTTTTTCCTCCGTTTTTCTCTTCAAAAAACATAGTTATTATAGAAAATGAAAGGAAAATTCCACTCTTCATTCATGTTTGAGTTCCTCTGACTTGCTACAATATTCTGGCCTGTAGCATAAGATGTAATTCCATGTATATCTATTCTTTTTTCCTTAAAAAGAGAATTTTCACGAGACTTAATTACACAAGAGTTAAATAAAGCAGCAACTTTTTTCTATCCATGGCGCTAGAGAGGGTTTTCTTTCTTCTTTCCTTTTTCTATTTTTCTTTTAGAGTGAAAATTATTTTATCAATAAGTTTCCATCTACATTATTAAAAATATATGGCAATCATCCTCACAAGTCTGTTTTTCTTTGCTTTGTGATACAGACTCTTTACAAAGGCACTTAATTTTTTTGAAGCCAAAATCAAGAAGTTATCAGAGTTAAGAGAAACAGTGTGATCATTGAGTTAAACAATCATGAATTCGAAGATTTATCATTTACTGTGTTGGAAAAGTTGATATACTACTCTGATCCTCAATTTTATAAACTATAAAAATGGGTGTAAGAACAGTTTCTACCTCACAGGGTAATTATGAAGATTAAATGAGAAAATTCTCATGACAAATAAACAGAAAATATTTAATACAAAATTTGGTACAACTAAGCACTTAATATGTGGTATTATTAATAGATCCTATGCCACTATTGAGGTATAAAATTTATCTTCCTAATAATACTATCAAAATAGGCAATAGAATTAGTGTCCTTTGGAGGAGACTTAATTCTTTAAAAACAATGGTAGATCAAGAACATGAAGCTCCAGCCTTTAAAAAAAAAATAAATAAAAAGCTTGCTTATTTTAATGCAGTATTTTTCAAACCATGGGTTGATGAATAAAATCAATTTTCTGAGCGCCAGTTGGCATTTTTTTATTAAAAAGAAAAGGAGAGCATGGAAGGGAGAGAGAAGAAACAAAGGAAGAGGAGGCAAGGAGAAGAAAAGAGAAAATAGAACACTTTGTGCATATTAAGGGTAAGTATTGTTCATGAAAACTTTATTTCAGCTATATTATATGACATACTTGGTCAAAATAAAAAATTATTCCTTACCCTGCATCAGTCAAAAAAAGTTTGATAGCCTCTAAACTTAATGGGAACCCATGTGAATCCATGGGTTTCACGTCACAAGGAAGATCCAACCACCTTGCTCATTCAAAGTTTTCTCTAATTCATGGAATGTAGCAATTGAAGCCATCTAGGGCTCTTTGGGATATCTTTGGTATCTTCTTTTTTGAAGTACTGTAAGACAGTAGTAGCTACATATGAGAGTTTATCCAAGACAAGAGGGAGACTAGATGGCTTCTGAATAACCATTCTAGCTCTAGGATCATGAAGAAAGCAATGATTTAAAATGAAGAAAAGTTAACAAAATTATGTGCATTTAAGATGTCATTCTTTTCACAGTCAATAAATCCAGGCACTTACTAATAAAGACCAAGGAAATAACTCTTCTTCTAAAGATCTGATGGATTTGTGGAATAAAAGGACTGGGAAGTGTCACCCACTTCCAGTGTGCTTTACTCAAAGACACTGTTGTATCTCTCTCTCCTTTTGCAAGGTCTATAAGGTATGTATGGGGTTTGGGGTGGCAGGTGGAGAGCAGTGTACAACAGTAAGGTTCATATAAGTGGTTGTGTTCACTTCAGTCTTATTTCAAACCAAACCAGTATGGTGGTCAGCTGTCAACCAAAGAGAACAGGAGTAGGAACAGAGCCAATCAAGCTGTGTTAAGTAACCCAGTCATTCCACAGAAATCTGTACAGCTCTTGTTCCCTGGCAGTACAGCTGGCAATAGCACAGCAGTAATTTGAGGGGTTTTCTATAGGGTGCTTATGAGTTTGATTTCACTGTTGGCTTCTTGCCACTGCAACCTATACACTGGGTAGTTCTGTTTCTGAGTTACCCAACTATGTGCTTAGATGATAAAAGATCAGGTTTTTTACTTGGTAGGCATGAAGTCAGCTGAGTTTTCACTTTGCCAAATGTTTCTTTCTTTTTTGTTTTTTTTTTTTTTCCCAAACTCCCCAGGTTAAGAAAAAGACACAGTTTGTATTGTCAAGCATTTTCCCCTCCCACTTTGAGCCATGTATTTTGGGAGGTGGGGAACAAAATTCTATTTTACCTGTAACTCATCAAACTGTTCTCTCTAACAATTTAAATCTTTAGAGTCTTTTAAATATCAGTTCTCTCATTTTCTCCCTACTACTATCCTCTTTTCATACTTGCCCCCGTGGCAATCAAAAAAATATACCATTTGCCAGATTTGAAGTATAAAGGATAAATACAATTCAGTTGCTGAAGTTCAAGATGATGTTCTATGTGTAACCAAATACACTTCGTATTACTTATTTGTACTTTCATATGACCTTCTTCTGATACCTGAGAGACAGAAGGTAAGTTAAACAGGGATGAACTGGTCTTCATTTGGGTGAATTGTAATGTATTTGGGAATATTTAACTTTGAGTCAACCTCAGCTGCTTCCTATAAGCTTGTATCACCTCACCTTACATAAGATCTAATCAATAATATATTCCAAAATTGTTTTCCTCTTAGAAACCAAACTACTCTGAAAAGTGCTATAACTTAAAAACAGAAAGCCAAAATTATGAGGGTGGGAATGAGTAAGTACAAGATACACAATGCAAATACTTGGAATATACTGTGAGGCATGGTGAATGAGTAAAAGTATTGATCTTCTCCACCCTTTGGCACATCAGTGTAAAATTTAAAAATGCTCCTTCACTTTCTCAATATATATCAATATATATCTCATCTCTAATGGGATAAACTTCATTTGTAAAACAGACACACATCTCTATACCAGGGCCACCAAGGTCACCAATTCCCTCCTACTTCAGTCAGGATACCCAGTTACTTTCTTTCAATAGCTAGAGACATCAAGAAGTCAGCCTTATCCCCCAAATTCCATTTCAAGGAATGTGCACTGGTAGAGTGGAAGCAGGAAAAGTCAAATCCTACCACCAGAAATTTATTAAAAGAATGTTATTAAAACAAGATTCAAAATGAGATTTCCTACCAAAACCATTTAACAGACACTAGTTAGCTACTATAGTACTGTTAATAGTATAATTCAGCCATATTATGGGGTAAATGGGTATCAGTAGGTTGCCCAGTGAACCAAGTCACCATCTATAATCTGGTTTCTATAAGAATATCAATTCCAAATTCTAAACAATAAACTTTCAGAACTTTACCTGTTAGTAAGTTGGAGACTGCCTACAAATACAGCCCTATGAATATTTCAGAGATGTCTTTTTGTGATACAGGTAAAGAAATACTAAAAAATTAGGTAGTTAAGTATCAGTCTTTTTAAAATAGGTCGTATGCTCTACAAAAGGGGGAGCAAATTTTTTTAAAAGCAAGAATGCAATATGAAAATTATAAATTACTTCCTCATTTACTATTAGTCAAGTCTGGGATTTTCAAATACAGTACTTGTAAGTATGTATGAACAAATGATTATTAGTGGCTGTAACACATTATATGATGCCAATAAGAATAACTATGCCAATACTACGTATGTATAGAGAAAATATAAAACAGTTTCTAAAATTACATGTATTACTACGTTCTTCTGAACATAAGTGATTCAGATGCTGCCTTAAAAAAAAAAACACAGAGTTTCTAAGTTGTGATAACTAGGAAAGTTAACACAACTATAAGTCAACCCATTCTCATGAAAATTCCAGAGAAATAACTAAATACACACTTAACCACCTGTATAACCTAACACCTTATTTTCATATGTGAGCAAGGCTATGTGGATCTATAAAAATGTCATCTGGGCAGAGCTTTGAACATGTAGGATAAGAACTTCTCATAAAACCACCAAATATGGGGTGCCTGGGTGGCTCAGTCAGTTAAGTGTCTGCCTTAGGCTCAGGTCCTGCGATTAAGCCCTGCCCCCCTCCTCCCCTCCCCCATCATGTGCACTCTCTCTCTGTCAAATAAGTAAATAAATAAAATATTTTTTGAAAAAAACCATCAAATATGTATTATACTGGTATGATCTTCTAATAAAATGATCTTCTAATAAAAGCCAATTTCAAGTGATTTGAGAAAAACTAGCTTGCTATAGAAAGGCAAACAATGTTCACAAAGCCCGGATTCAAAGGAAAAATGGATGAGCATAAATCAAAGTGTTTGTAGGAAACAATACATTAATTTTTCAGTAAACTTACAACAGAATTTTACGTGCCACTTGTTGGCAAGTTGGGGACTGAGGAGAGAAAGATATCAGGCATTAACCTGAGGTAACATAAAGCGTAGCTGAATATGTCATTGTTCTCTCATTTTTAACATAAATATCATTTTCCTCTTGAAGTACATCATACAGGCAAGTAGCTACAGCTAACATATAGAATTTTATGAAATAATCATTGTCTTTGTGTGGAAGGACCTGATAGGAAATGGGTCAGGCCTCTCACACATCAGTTGGGGCAAAAGAAGGAGTACATGGTATTCTTTCTTTGCACCCAAAACAACAAACTAGAAAACAAATCCATTTGGAAAAATTATCTCAAGTTGTGCCAGGAGAAAGAGAGTTAGGGAAGTTTCAGGTTTCTTGTTAAGAAAAACTGACAGCAAGCCTTCATATTAGACTGTATGTGTCTATCCTCTAAGATTATTCAAAAATTTAAAAAGTATTCTTATTAAGAAAGTTAAGTTCAAATGAAATGTTGTTTCTCAAGGATAATTCTAAAAAAGTCTTCAAGGGTTGAGGTTTTCGCCAGTGGTCCTAAGAAAACAATTTACAGTGCTTTAAGTGAAGTAAGGGTAAATGGCATTTCATTGCAATGTGCTGCTATGGCCTCTATGACTTGAACCATACAAACGAGTTTTTCTGGGATTTTGTTTTCCCTTAGAAAGGAAAACAGGAAAAAAAATTTTACATAGTCATGAGGCATAGGGCAAGAAATGGACATAAAATAACCGTTAGATCAGGGTATAGGATCCCCGAAGAAAAGGAAGTAGCCCAGGAGATGTGCACATCAAATAAAAATGGAGAATATGGCTATATCTCAGCTCAAACCAATACTCTCTTTTCAGGAATCAGCCCCTCTGGCTCACTACTGACAATCCATAGATAGCATATGAGTGAGATGAGTTCATGAGTAAGATGGACAGGGATGCTCCACAGCAGGTAAATCAATTTGTTTCCACTGAGATAATTATTCTTACTGTATGCCACTACTCTCATGGCATAAACAGGACAGGTGATGACGTCCTATAAAATGCAATTTTTACTCCTATACCCCTGACATCAAGATATATAACCCATTCAGCTCTCATGAATTTTTTTTTTTTTGCTCTGAAACTATGAGTGGGTTTTTGTTATTGTTGTTCTCAGTTTTTGCCTTTTTAAAAAATGCTATCATCAAATGTGCATTACTCTTAAGAGACTGGGGGAAAATAGGACTGTCATTATTTCAGGCTAGCTGGTCCTACACAAGGACTACATATGTTATTATTTGAGATAGCTGAATATAACTGTGTTACTTGGATTTTTTTAAGGTTAACATCTGCATGATATAACCTCTGTGCAGTAACTGTATCCTCAAATAAATGCCCTTTCCCAAATCTCAAGTCCTTTCAGACCTAACATAGGCAAGAGACAAGGAATCACAAGCCTTTGTACCAACAAATAATTTTTCCAACTATAATTCATTAGTACCTTATTCCAAAAGCATATGAATACTTACAAGATGGTTAATCCTCATTAAAAACTAAGATTACATGACATAATTACATGTAAATAAGAAAAATGAATTAAACTCTTACCCTTTCCTATGTCGGGCACTAGTTGTGAATCATATATACAATTAGAGTTATATTGCTAAGCTAAAAATATTGGTAAAGATCTAAAAATGACAAACAGTGCCTTTTAAATTAATGTCTTATTAGTTGAGTGAAGTACACTGACAAAGAATAATTTATGCTTATTCAAACTGCACTCGACATCTTCAGGTGTTTCCAAATGAGCTCACAGAAGAGTGATTAAATGCATCTGATAACAAGCCACACATTGCTGAAATTACTTACCGCCTCATTTTATGATTAATTAAACATGTAGATTAAAGTTGCAAAAGAATTTAGATTAATGAGCAAGTTAAGTCTTGCTGATATAAGTGAATTGGGAATTGGATGCTCTGTGGAACTTTATAAACATGCATTTTATAATGAATAAGACAAGGCTACACGCAGAATCATGGCCACCAGGGCCTTTTGACGATGCAGTCTTTTTTAACATGGTTTGACAGCTTTCAAATAACATTCTTCTATAGGCTTTAAACTTTGTGCTTTGCTGTAAAACACAAGACTACATAACTCATGTATCAGGAGTACGATTATTTTCAAGCTCTCTAAGGTAATGACCCCCTGTAGCAACAGCTGTTCAGAAAAAATTACAAGCTCAATTGTTATTTTAATCAGAGATAGTTTCATAGTTAAAAGCAGTTTTGCAACTTGTAAAATTATATGACACCTCGTCAGTACCTTCTCTTCAACACTCCTTCCTCCAAAAGCAAAACCATCCCAAAAAGTCATAGCTTCCAGAGGACTTATTAGCAAACAGGATCCTCAATCATTCATAAAATATTCAAAGCCATTTATTAGTGAAGTTTCTGTGCTAGGAAAGATAATGTTTAAATTTATGACGACTCTTATCAGCTCCAAGAGTGTGTCAAAATATCTGCTAGGGTTTGCTGAGTCTCCAATTTTTCTCTTTTAAGATCAGTTTTACCTAATCCATGTAGCTTAGACTGTGTCAAAAGCCAAGTTGGACTTTATGATTTTCCAGGGCAAGAGAAATTCAGGTTGTTCACAGAGAGGTAGTACATCCTCCTTTGCAAGTGATACAGAAGTGGAGAGATATTGAGCTTAAGTTACTAAACTAGCTTGTGGTTTAAAATCTATTCCATTTTCATTACTAAGCTTGTAGCACAATGCCATTTGTTATTACCATAGCATAATAAAGACAATCCTAAAATTCATTGAATGGATCCATCTGCTATCTAAAATATACCTCTAATTCTTTTCTACTTATTTTCAGATCTTATGCATGATTCATTTTTTGGCAAGAGTGAGATTTTTGTAGTGTTAAATTTTTTTCTTTTTAATTCAGATTTTTTTTAAACTCTAAAGAATTACCAAGAAAATTATGGAAAATTTTACCTGAGGATCAAAAGGAAATGTTTCATGACACAGGTGGCAAATTACCATCATTAACCCCTATATTCATCATGTGGACATAATTGCCCATTTGAAGACGTATGCTAGTGAAAATATAATATTGAGACATGAGTCTCTCACTATACTAAAATTTATTAAAGGTTAAAATCAGCTTTATAAGCAGCCAAAACAAAATAGTCTCCATTTGATTTGTTTATTTCCTTTCAGTTTCATTAAGTCAGTGTCTTTCACCAAGTAATGTAAACCACATTTTATCACCACAAAAGGTTATTTTAAATTTATAAGATTTTCCTTCTTGTAATTCAACCTGAATATAATAATAAGGATTTCTAGGTAAAAATATGGACACAAAAACTTCAAGGACCAACTAATACACTTTTTGTTTATATGAAAATTTAAATTTCTCATTTACATCCTTTAAGAAAGGAAATCTGACAACAAAGTGGTTATGTCAGTCCAAAAGAGGCTCGTTAGATATCTAAAAATAATTCCTTTGCAATCGTAAGATGTATTTGGTATGTGGCAGACAGACATAGACTATTCAGACAGTCCAACAAGCCATCAAATTTTAAGAAGCAAGATCTTTCCACTCCAGTCATTGCCATATTATTTCTACGTCACACAAATTATGAGGTGCGTCCTGGAGTTACTAATAATTTAATAGAAATTGTGTCACTACTATAGCATTTTAATACAAGAAAATATATTTACTTCCCCACGAAAGTAATTTTTGTGAAATAACTTTAAGTCCTAAATACTGAATATACTTAGGTATTACAAGTACTTATTATTATTAGCATGTTTCAGTTTTTCTGATAAATGCTTTATATAGTTTACCTGCATAGAGTACATAAATTTACTGGTTATTTAAAGTTAGGAGTTAAATGTTTACTTGAAACACCAAAATAGGTACTTCACCTTGAAATTTTGAATAAATGGGCAATTTAAAATATCCCAAATCAGCCATAATGTAATACAAAAATTCCTAACAATATTTTCATTAAATCAAGTTGGCAATTTATTATAATACATATTTTTTTATTCTACAACACAGTCATGTGGCCTATGAACCTTGCATTTCTAAGGGGAGATTAATATTTTCTTTATCACATGTACAGGCTGAAAAAAAAGTATAAAACATACTCATCAGAAACTAAAATGAGACAACCAAACTCATTTTTGCATATGATGAGGCCAACGTTTGTCAAGTTGAACTATAAATGCATTAATAACTACAATACTGCCAAATGCTGGATTATTAATATTGTCAGCTCCTCAGTTTCAGTTCATGCCCTGTAGAGTAGTTTTGTGTAATTCATCAAAACTTAGTCTCTCAACACATTTACAAGCATCCTAGGGCAATATGTCTTAAGCTAAAAAGGAGGTAACTCTCAACCAAGCAAACTGTCATCAAGGTCAGTGGGAGGTTCACAAATGCAAAGAACCAATCTATAACAAAGGGGGCAGATGAAGCCAGGTGCCACCCCATGCTAGATCCTTGTCAACTCAGCACCCAGCAGTTGATGAGAGGTGGTTCTTCAGTTGGCAGAATCAGCAACATTATATACTACACCTATGAGTTATAGATGTTAATGTAAATATTCAAGAGCGAAAAAGAGTGCTAAAAATTGGTTCCCAAACTATTACGGTTTATCACTTTTTATTCTATTAACTGTGTGAATTCTTTAGTTCTCTTAAGCAAATACAGAGTTAGTTAACTAGTCCTGAATTTTTTCTTCAGTGAATATATAAAAAGATTTCTCTGTTTTCTAGATTAGTTATGCTAAGTCACTTTTAAATCCCCACGTATCCAAAATATTTTTGTAAGTGCACATTAACAGTGGTCTTGGGGCACCTGGGTGGCTCAGTCAGTAAGCGTCTGCCTTCAGCTCAGGTCATGATCCCAGGGTCCTGGGATCAAGCCCCGCGTCGGGCTCCCCGCTCAGCGGGAAACCTGCTTCTCCCTCTCCCCCTCCCCCTGCTTGTATTCCCTTTCTCACTGTGTCTCTCTCTGTCAAATAAATAAAATCTTAAAGAGAAAAACAAACAACAGTGGTCTTATATAAGGTCTTATATAAGATGATTGGAAATTTAAAGGATGCTTATTTTTTAAGGTCAAAGGTTTCTAAGCTTTACTTTGTATCTTATATCACTTCTGTGTATCTTATATCACTTCTTTTTGAAATCAAAACTAATTTTATTCATAAAACAAAAAACTTACACCTGAAACTAATGTACTATTATATATCAATTATTCATAAATTAATTAATTAATTAATTAATTAAATGCAAATGAATTCAAGATTTGGGAAAATTTAGGATTTCTGATACTCCTCTTTCCAATCCTTTATTCAATACATATGTCCCTTATAAATAGAAGCATTTCTGAAAAATATTGAATTGTGGTAGTAAAATGGTTTAATTTGTATGGAAAGTTTAGCCAATAATCCCAATAGTTTTAAATATAACTTAAAAGTAGAAGATGTAAAGAAACTGAGTGTTAAAGTTAGCTAAGCCTTAGTATTGGACCACAAAAATGCAATGCAATCTTCATTTGCCATGGAAGTAGGAAATAAATGGGAACATTTGTTATACTCATAAATTATATATATTATACCTGGGCTCTTATACAAAGTGATGAGGGGTCACAAAGTCCTTCTTGAAGCATTTTTCTTTCCTCATCAGAAGATATAGAATGTCTAAAAAGAAGAAACTAATCGTTATTGGACCCACTATCTGCCAGATATAAAATAAATGTTCTCTATGCATCATATAATCTTCCCAACAACCATAACCATTTTGTAGATGAGGGGATTGAGTTTCAAATAGGCAAAGGAATTTGTCTGGAGTCCAACCAAGTGGTGATGAGAATAAAGCCCTATGAACCCAACTCCAAAGTCCATTTGTTCTTTCAGCTATCTTACACTTATTTATGGCCTACACTATTTTTGTGTTTATGTTATTCTTCACTATCTAGAATCCCCATCTGCTTCTTCTCAGTTAATCCATTCCTACCACTTCCTTCTAAGTTTTACCTATTCCAAAGTATGTTGTGTTCTCAGCAGTTTGTTTAAAAGCTTCTATTACAATAATTCAAGTTATACTGATTCACACAATATACATTAATATAATGTACCCAATGTTATCATCTATATTACAGCAATGTAATCACAAAATGGCTTCACTGACACTACAGTATGTCTCTCCCATTCTCCATTCTATACCCCTCTACCTCTTTCAGATTCATAGGAAATTTACTGCTACTACTAGTGATAGTATTATTATTATTATTATGAATTATTATTATTATTATTATATTGCCAACTTCAACAAACCACTTTTGCTCTCATGCTGCTCTCTGGATCCCCAAAATCTTACCCTCTGCTTTAATTCTGCTCAAATGTTCTCATACCCCTAAACTACCTCTCTGTCCTTCCCAATCAAAAGTTCTACTCCTGAATACTTCAAAAAAGGTGTAAGACACTTCTGATTATCAAGTATGCAACAAATACCTAAGCATTTACTGTATGCCAGAAACTAAGGATAGAAAAATAAGATAGACATTTTTTGTCTAAAAGCTTACAATCTACCACAAAGGAAGATAAGTAAACCAAAACTTATAACATAGATTTGTGTCATGTAAAAAAAAAAAAAAAGTGATGTCAGTACAAAAAAAGTAATAAATCATCTGGGTGGTAGTAGTCCAGAAAAGCTTCATATTGAAGGTGGTATATATAGTAAAGCTTCATTGGATAACAGGATGTGGCAGAGAAATAATAGTAATAACCATCTATGATTTAATATTTTCTATGTGAGAAGCACTCTTAGTATAATTCATGATCAATATATATTATGTAAATTTTTTACATATATGGAGAATTTTGCTTCTGACCAAGATGGACTAACAGGGACTGGATTTACCCTTCTGACTTAAACGACTGGGGAAAAAAATAGACAAAATATAAAAACAACAGTTTTCAGACACAGGACATCAAGCAATGATGAACAGCGATTCCTAAGGGGAAAATTGAATGTCATCCCTATGGTTGCCCCAGCTTATCACACGGAGAAAGGAATTACCATCTACAGTGTACAAAGGCAGAGCTTAATGGTGTCAGTGAGTTAAGAAGATGGCACTGGGAGTCTAGAAGGCCAAGGTGGCTATAGTTCATAGTGCAGAGTAACAGGAGAGAGACCTACACATAGACTAACAGAAATTTGCAGATTCTCACAACAATTTAGCTGATTACTGATCAGCTCATGTTTGTGAGGAAGCTAACCAAGGTTGGGGAAAGATACGTGTAAAAAGAGCAGAGAGAACAATCCTCAGAACTCACATAAGGCCAGAAATAGTTTATTTTTCCATCAGCAAAAGTTTAAAACTTCATAACACAAGAAGCATTTGTCAAAGTACTTAGAACAGTATTACTTCAGTAGTGAAGATAATTAATCCTAAAGGCTGTACTAGTTTCAAATGACAGAACTTAAAAGTAACCATTGAAAAGATCAAACTGTTTCCAAGTATCTTAACTGCATACCAGGAAATAAGTCCAAAAATATTTATAGGAATACAGAAACATTTAGTACTCAACAAGGTAAAATGTTGCCATCCAATAAAAAATTACCAGCCAAACACAGAAGGAAAACACAACCCATAATGAGGAGAAAAATCAATCAATTAAAACTAACCCAGAAATAACAAAGATGGAAATGAGTACACAGGGATATTAAAACAGTTATAGTTGCATTCTATTTATTCATGCAACTAAAGGAAAGACTGAACCTATTAAGCAGAGATACTGAATATATTACAAAGACTCAAGTTGAACTTCCAAAAATAAAAAATTCAGTGTCTGAGATGAAAAATACACTGGGTGGAATTAAAAGCAGATTAGACACTGCATGACAAAGACACATGAACTTGGAGACTTATCAACAGAAACAACCCAAAATGCAATAGAGTGGAAAAAATAAGATGAAAAAATGTGAACAGAATCCATGAACTGCAGAACATCTTCAAGCTGCTTAATATATGTGTAATTGGATTCCACAAAGAATGGGAGTAAACAAAAAAATTCTGAAGAAATAATGGCTGAAAATTTTCCAGATGTGACAAAAACTATAAACCCACAGATACAAGAATTCAAAATACCCTGATCTCAAGAATATTAACAAAACTACACTAACACATATAGTAATCAAATTGCTTGCAACCAGTGACAAAAAGAAAATCTTAAAATTAGCCAAGGAAAATGACATATCACATACAGAGGAATGTATATAACAATTATATGTGACTTCTTTTTTAAAACAATGCAAACCAAAAAACAATGGATCAACATTTTTAAATTACTGAACAAAAGAGTGAATCCAAAAATTCTATACATAGCAAAATAAAGATTTCTCAGAAATACAAATGCAGAGGGGCGCCTAGGTGGTTCAGTTGGTTAACCTTCCAACTCTTGATTTTGGCTCAGGTCATGATCTTGGGGTGGTGAGATCGAGCCCCACGTCAGGGTCTCCACTCAGCAAGGAGTCTGCTTGAGATTGCTTCTCTCACTCTCCCTCTCCCTCTACCTCTCCCCTGTACTCTCTCTCTCTCTTTCCCTCTCAAAAAAATAAATAAAACTTTTTTTTAAAAAAAGCTCCAGGCAGAAGGTAATGTTACCAAATGGAAACTGAATCTAACCAAAGGAATAAAGTGCACTGAAAATGGTAAATATGTGGTAAATATAAAATACTTTCTTATTTTTTAAATCTCTTTAAAATATTGTTGACTATTCAAAGCAAAAATAATTATTTTTAAGTTTATAACATATGCAGAAGTAATGTGTATGACAATAGCACAAAGACAGGAGGGAGAAATATAAGTATACTATTGTAAGATTCTTATGCCATATGTGAAGTGAGATAATTTACTTGAAATAAGACTGTGATAAGTCATATAGGGTTGTTATAAATTCTAAAGCAACCACTAAAACGTACTTAAAACAAAAATTAAAAGTAATAAGCCAAGAAAGAATTTTAAAAGAAATCATAAAAAATGCTCAATAAATTAAAAGCAAGCAGGAAAAGGGAACAATGAACAGATGGTACAAATAGAAAACAAAGAGCAGATTGTGTATTTAAACTCAACTGCATCAGTAATCACATTAAGTATAAATGGTCTAAATATCCAAATTAAAAGGGAGGAATTGTCATACTGGATAAAAAGCAAGACTCAACTGCATGCAGTCTACAAGAAATTCACATTAAAAATGAAGACACAATACTTTAAAAGTGAAAAGATGGAAAATATATTACCCATAGTACCACTAATAAAAAGAAAACTGCAGTGGCTATCAGAGAAAGTAGATTTCAGAGCAAAGAATATTACTAGTGATAAAGGGATCCTTGTATAATGATAAAGGGGTCAATTCATTAGGAGGATATAATGACCCTAACATCCATCCACCTAGTAGAGCTTCTAAGTACAAGAAAGAAGGGTGCCTGGGTGGCTCAGTCGGTTGAGCATCTGACTCTTTGTTTTGGTTCAGGTCCTGATCTCAGGGTCATGTGATTGAGACCCTCAACGGGCCAGGCTCTGCTGCCCAGCAAGGAATCTGCTTGGGATTATCTCTCCCTGCCCCTCCCCAACTCATGCCCTCTCTCTCAAATAGATATCTCTTTTTTTAAAAAAAAATAATAAATACAAGAAAGAAAAACTAATAAAATTTCAAGGAGAATTATAATCAGAGTTTTCAATATCTCTCTCAGGTAATGATAGAATAAGTAGATAAAAAATCAGTAAGGATATAGAAGACCTGAATGATACTATCAACCAACTTTACCTAATTTACACTTATAGAACTTGGCACCCAACAAAATAATTAGGAATTCAATAACAGAAAGATATCCAGAAAATCTTTAAATATTAGGAAATAAAATAATACTTCTAAATGACCCACAGATCAAGGTAAAAATCAAAAAGGAAATTAGAAAGTATTTTGAACTGAATAAAAATGAAAACACCACATATCAAAATTTGTGGGATGCAGCTAAAGCAGTACTTAAAAGTAAATTTATAGCAGTGATACCTATACTGAAGAAGGTCTCAAATTAATGATCTCAGCTTTCACCTTAAGAAACCAGAAAAAGAAGAGCAAATTAAACCCAAAGTATACAGAGAAAAGGAAATAATAAAGATTAAAAAATCAGTAAAATAGAAAGCAGAAAAGCAATATTAAATTTTGATATGTTGTGTATACATTCTCATATTAGAAATAAGAGAGGTGATATCACTAGAAATTCTACAGACCTTAACAGGGTAGTAAATATTATGAACTCTATGCCAATAGATTCAACAACTTAGATGAAATGCTCTTAAATAAAGTCCATAACTCAGATGAAATAGATAACATAAATCGCCCTATATCTATTAAAGAAATTGAATTTTCAGTTAAAAATCTTCCCAGAAGAAAACTCCAAGCACAGATGGCTTCATTAGTGGAATCTTTTAACTATTCAAAAAGAAATAATACCTATTATACACAAACTCTTCCAGAGAAGAGGGAACACTTCCCAACACATTCCGTGAGGCTACAGGAATCAAGTAATCAAGATAGTGGCATTTAAAAAATAGAAAAATAGATCAATGGAAGAAAATAGAGACTCTAGAAATAAACCTATTTGTAGATGATCAATTGATTTCCAACAAAAGTGCCAAGGTAATTTAATGGGGAAAGGACAGCCATAAGCAAAAATAAAAACCTCAAACTATATCTCACCCCATTACCAAAATTAACTCAAAATGAATCACAAACCTCAATTAAAAGCTTAAACTATAAAACTTCTAAAATAACACAAAGGGGAAAATCTTAGTGACCTTGGGTTTTGCAAAATTTTCTTAAATGTGACACAAAAAGCATGATATATAAATAAAATATTAAATTGGGCTTCATCGAGATTTAAAACTTTTGCTCTTCAGGACACTTAAAGTTAAAAAGCAAGTCACAGACTAGTAGAAAATATGTGCAAAACATATATCCAATAAATAACTTGTAACTTAGAATATATAAAAACTATTACAACTCAATAAAAAAGAAGACAGCCCCATTAAAAAAACAGCAAAAGATTTAAGGCACTTAAACAAGGTAGATGGATGGCAAATAAGCGCATGAAAAGTGCTTAACATCATCAGTTATTAGGGAACTACAAATGAAAACCACTTGTAAGCCACTTGCATGGCTAAAATTGAAGAGTAAACATACAAAGTGTTACTAAGGATGTGACAACTGTAACTTTCATACATTGCTACTAGAAATGTAAAATGGGTGTGGGGGCACCTGGGTGTCTCAGTCAGTTAGGTTAAGCATCTGCCTTGGGCTCCCATCATGATACCAAGGTCCTGGGATGGAGCCCTGCATCAGGCTCCCTGCTCAGCTGGGAGTCTGCTTCTTCCTCTCCTTCTGCCCCTTCCCCTGCAATGGCAAGGTGCTCAGTGTGTCAGGAGGCTAAGGTGCATATACAGTTGAATGGAAGACAGAAATGACCAGAAACTGTAGGTCTCCAAAAAAAGAATAATGCCCATTTTCCTTCCACCAATTGCAAGGTTCCTGACAGGAAGAAGGAATAATGGCCAAAGCATTTCCCAGGAAGGAACTGTTAGGTTTTGTTTGTATCAGTCACTTTTTTGCTCTTCTTTTTCATATATGTACATTTTATTTCCTCCCACAAATAGATTATAAATTCCTAGGGACTAAAACTTCCTTTTCCATTTTAAATTCCACTTGATGTCCAAAGAGTCCTGAATTCATATTCTTATTGAGTGAATGAATAAATGAATGAATGCATATTAGTGTTAGTCTGAATGATAAAGTAATGAGAATAACAAGGATCATTTACGAAATCAACTTGACTTTTTCCCATTCTCTTGAAAAAGTCTATTTTTTCTTAATTTTTATTTTCATAAGTCTTTTCTTGCTCATGAGTAGACTATTTTCCTGCACTATTTCCTCTTCCCTTGAAAGAGAAAGTAGAGAGGGCCTATATCCTAAGTATAATATGTGCTGCGACTACACCTTCTGTGAAGGACAAAATACAGCAATATAACCAGAGAGTCATACTCATCACTTAGTCTGAGAGAATTTTAAAAGTAACCAAATTCTGTGCACTTGTTTTATTCCATGTACTAACCCCTATGTGAAAGCCAGCTGATAGGAATGCCATAATCTCAAGCATAGTTACTTTTCTCACTCCCAGTATCCAAGTTTTACTTTACCCTTCTGAAATCAACAAGGCCTTGCCTGGTGCATTTTAACCCTTGGTGTTAATGTCTTTTGTGTTTATGTTATGCCTTTAAGTCCTCAAAATACTTTTTTCTGTTTTTTTTTATTATGTTCAGTTAGCCGGCATATAGTACATTATTAGTTTTTGATGTAGTGTTCAATGATTCATTAGTTGCGTATAACACCCAGTGCTCATCACAACACATGCCCTCCTTAATACCCATCACCCAGTGACCCCATCCTCCCCCCCCCTTCCTTCTGTAACCCTCAGTTTGTTTCCTGGACTCCAGAGTCTCTTATGGTTAAAAATAAGTTTAAGTATATTCTCATTTCTTTAAAAACACACCTTCCTCCCTATTCTCCATGGAAAGAAAAAATACTCCCAATTTTCACTGGGGATCTAACCAATGAGACAGCAAGAGATTTGAGCATTGACAAGAGATAATTAACATGATCATTTCCCTCTCCTTTTTCAGTACTGTGATGAATGACAGGAACAGGGAAAGCAATAGGAGTCATTTTGACTCATTTCTTTCCCTCATACTCTTCACCACATATAATCTGACCAGCCCTATTGATCTTACATTGGCAAGTCTCTTCTTTCTGTTCCCCAAATACCCACATTTTACCTCCTGCCTGAACTACTGCAATAGCCCTCACAAGCTGTTTCTCTAATTCAAGTCTTTCTTCCCTCTAATCAACTCTACAAACTGCTGGTTGAACTACTTTTTCAAAAGCAAAGCTCTTGTCATACCACCAGACTATTTGGTTGTGATGGCCCCCTAAAATCCACCAAATGCCTTAACCTAGCCTCATAGGCCACAGTAATACGATCTTACTAAATTTTCTGGCTTATACATACCCTATACCTCAGTCAAACTGGATTTCTCATTGTTCCTATCTCATACTTTCCTGTTTCCATATGTCTATCCCATACCCATCCTTGTGATATCTCCTCACTAACAGGATGCTCCTCTCTTCATCCCCTATTTCACTGACAAAATTCTACTCAAGTTTAAAGGATCAGCGAAGAGTCTACTTTCTAGAGTCTTTCTTCTTAAAGGGATGTATCTTTAATTCTTTTGAACCCCCCTCCAGAGTACTATTTTTTTACTTTATTAAGGCACTTAACATATTCTGCATAGAGGATTATATCTCTACTCTGCAATAATCAATGTAACTTAATTAACATTTATTAATCCCCCCTTTGAGCCATGCACTGAGTTAGACACTAGGTACACAAAAAGGAATAAGAGTGTTTAATAATTATGCCTAGATTCTAAGGTTCTTGATGATGGGAGTTTTGTGCACTTGTATTTATTTCCAATGCAGCATTTAATGTTCTGCTTTGAATATAATCAGTACTCAGTATATATTTGTGGAGTTGAATTAATTTCCAATAGATAATAAGCACTCTCCTGGGAAGTAAATATTTGCTACCAGAAAAAAAAAAGGGATTTTCCATAACTGGGAAAACAATTGCATCTTAAATTTTTTCAAAGGGCAAGTTGAAAGTTAGATTGACCACTGATTACACCATCCAATGTGAAGACTCTAAGGGGTCAGATCACTCCTCACTAAGAGACTAACTTCCAACTAGGACAGGCTGCTTCAAATGATAAATTCCCATATGACCAGAGCTTCCAAGATTGTCAGTTTGGTCTAGCAAAGATGATTATTGCTTCATATCACAGAAATCTTGTACTTGTTTCTTACACTCTCCTAGGAGTTTATGTAGGACAATTTAAGTTGGCATCAATATTTAAATATGCATATATCTGGGAGATACACACTTCTTGTTTGACCTAGCCACGTCGCCACACCCTTAAAATGTAGCTTTCAAGGCTATACATAGCATTGCTGAAAGCCTAGATACAATGACACTTTTTGTCACTATGACATTGGGCAAACCTTGAATTTACTCTTAACCTCCCTTCCGGGGACATAGAATGGAAAGTTACAGTAAGGCTATTTTAAAAGATGGAAGCAGAGATAGAAGGAAATGAAAATGGCCAACAGCATTATTCAAAAACCAATTATTAAAACAAAAAACTTCTTGACAATGATACTTACTAATAACAAGGAAAAATTCAAGCAGCAAAAATGAGGTAAACAGAAGGAGCTCACTGCTCAATAACCAAACCAAGCCCCAGCGTGTGGCACCTGCCAGGATAAGAGCTCCTTGGGTGAGCCCAGCTTCTCCCACAGGCTCTCTCTAAACAGAGTGGCACACCTCTCCTCCAGGAAAAAACTCAGCAAGGCATACAGTAGTCACTCTGCCTATTACTGAAAGCCAATTTAGCAGCACAAGGATCTAAATTAAGGGACAATACCAGAGAAGGGAAGAGAAATGCACTCTCTTTGTGTAGGAGGACAAAATGAGCAAGAGTACCCTTAGTTCATATAAGAAACCTAACAGGGATTCTTCCGTCCTTAATCAAAAAGGTGACCCTGCATACAATTTAATGGACACGTGCAAAGTCCTTACAACTTTGCAAGCAGCATACAGGCTAATTGAAAACAAACTCTAAATCTAGAACATGAAATTTGTATTTCTGAAGAGAACTATTAGCATAAAATGGTTGCAATATTCCAACAGTATGAGAAAAAGACAGTACAGGACTTTTTCATGGCACTTAGGCTCAGAGTAAGATATAAGAATTCTCAGACTAGGGGCGCCTGGGTGGCACAGCGGTTAAGCGTCTGCCTTTGGCTCAGGGCGTGATCCCGGCGTTATGGGATCGAGCCTCACATCAGGCTCTTCCGCTATGAGCCTGCTTCTTCCTCTCCCACTCCCCCTGCTTGTGTTCCCTCTCTCGCTGGCTGTCTCTATCTCTGTCAAATAAATAAATAAAATCTTAAAAAAAAAAAAAAAAGAATTCTCAGACTACAATGTAAACAGATCTGAGATTCTCTACAACAGATGAACTTATGAACTTATGAAATTTTATCAGATAAGTTCATAATCAAGAATATTCTGCGGGCGCCTGGGTGGTTCAGTCGGCTAAATGTCTGACTCTTGATCTCAGCTCAGGTCTTAATCTCAGGGTCATGAGTTCAAGCCCCGAATTGGGCTCCATGCTGGGTGTTAAAATATATATATTATATATATATATATATTATTTATAATATATATATATTCTAAATAAAGTGAATCCTTGCTGGTGTTCTAGAGTGGAAAGAGATGTGTTCTGAAGTGAAATGGCTTATGTTTGAATCCCACCTCTGCCTTTTTCTTCCTTGCATTCTTTCCTTCTTCCTTCCTTTATCTTTATTTTTGTTCAGTTGTTCATGTATTCAACAAATATCTACTGGAAAATTACTGTGTCAGGCACTGTGACAGAAACTGGGTATACAGGTTTGAACAGAGTAATCATGGTCTCAGCCCCAACAGAACTTTTAATCCAGTGAAGAAAATAGACACTAAATAAACAAACAAATGTATGATATTTATTAATCAGTTTAAGTGCTATGAAAGCAAAAGAGAAATCAGAATTTAGAGAAAATAACTGGGGACTTGGAAGAGGGAGGAAACTATCTTTTAAGATTATTGGAAGGATTAAAAATAACAACATAAAAGTGCCTTGCACCATGCCCAAAACTTACAGGTGCTCAACACAAGCAACAGCTGCTTTTTGTTAACTTCTCTCTGCCAAATATAGAGCCCTGGTTCCCTCCCACTCCTCTCCTTCCACAGACACTGCGAAGTGTTAGAGCACTGGTCTGGCTGGCACTGTTGTGGGAGAACGGCAGCCCATTCCCTCTTAAACGCTTCAGATTGCTGCACAGCTTGTTGTTCAATCAGTTTTCTATATGATCATAACCTTAATCAATCCACAACTTTGTTTCAAGCATATTTGGGTTTCATTTCCTGCTTAGTATCCTTGAGATCATTTATAAATTTTACCCCGTTTGGTGCATGGGATATTTAACCCTCAGTCAAACTAATTCTCAAGAAACAACCAACATCAAAAACTGAGATGAATTCATTCTATGTGGAAGACTTGCTAGAAAAACACAACTAAAGACTGCTTCCAAGGTTGTAAGTATATGGCTGAATAGAATATTTCATCGTAGGAAGTCTTTCTGAAGACTTAAAAATGATGCTTTTTGACCATGATTAATCCTCTATCTTGTTCTTAGAGACCAAACATTCAACAAGCCTTAAAAATTGACAAATCCTAATTCAGGTTTAGTAAACTGCTAGAACAATAAAGATTATCACTTCTTTCCCATTATCTTAACTTTATCACGTCATAACAGTAAAACTAATTCCAACAGTTTCAGTCTCTGTACAAAATGAGCAAGAGTACCCTTAGTTCATATAAGAAACCTAACAGGGATTCTTCCGTCCTTAATCAAAAAGGTGACCCTGCATACAATTTAATGGACACGTGCAAAGTCCTTACAACTTTGCAAGCAGCATACAGGCTAATTGAAAACAAACTCTAAATGAAAGAAAGAAAAGACAAAAGGGAAGAAGGGAAGGAAGAAGGAATAAAGGAGGTAGGTAGGGAAGGAAGGAAGGAAGGAAGGAAGGAAGGAAGGAAGGAAGGAAGGAAGGAAGGGAGGGAGGAAAGGAGGGAGGGAGGAAAGAAATATTCATACCATTAAAAGTCACTTTACAGAAATGTGATTCCAAAAAACTTCCTAACCTCCAAGACTAAAAACATCATATAACATATTTGAAACCTAATTCACACGATTCTTTGTTCTAGAAGTCACACGGATGTTTCTTGGTAATAGTTACAATGAGACATTTCTACAGATCTCCCATATAAAATTTTAGGGTGTGATACATATATGAATATTTTCATATATATCTATATCAATCTTTCCCCAAATAAAGCAAAATTATTATCATTGGTTTTTCTACCAAGGGGGTACCCATTTCCCAAAATTCCTACAGTTGTTCTTAAAATACACTGAATTGAAATCAATAAAATTAAACAAATTAGAGGGGGAAACAATAGAACTTTTTTTAAGTTACTGTCATCCAAATAAATATTTCCACATCTTAAATAACAATCCTCAAGTCCATTTCCTGATTTTACAAAAATCTATTTCAATAATCTTGTTTCATTAATTTCTCTCCCTTTTGTCCCCTCTGTTCAATTACTACAGTGAAACTGGAGGGACAGGTATTTCTTTCATTTATTCAACCATAGCTTCTCAAAAAGCTCCAGGTACTCAAAGTTTTCTTATATTCAGCTCTCTTATTTACACCCACATTTTTCATGCCTTACTTTGTCAGCCTTCCCCCAGGTATTGCCTTTCAATTCCTATCTGTTCAGTGACTGTGAGTCCAGGGAAAAACTCCTTGTAACTAGTCACAAAATCAACAGTTCCTTCTACAAATGGCCACTACCAGAAAGGCCAGAATGTTTCCATCCTTTAAACCTGTCAGCTATTCACTGTGTACTTACTGCTATATCAAATATCAAATTATGTGTGACCAATCTCACCTCAAAAACAAACCCAATCTAGTTAGTGATGCTATATGTACATAGTTATGGAAGAAAATAATATTCATAGAAGGAATAATATCTGTATATAATATTCGTATTTCTTCTGCACTTTGTTAAATGAAACTCAGAACACTAGTGGCAATAGCTAAAATCAAGCTATAGGCTTATCAGCCTGCCATAGCTTTAAGGAAAAAGAAAAGAACTATATTCCACCCAATGTAGGCAGCTATGGGAGTGCAGACTTAGATTTCATTAATGTTATTGCTTAATTATCTATTATGCCTGGGTCAAAAGGGAAAAATTATAATTAACTGTCAAACATAACTTTTTGTTGTGCTTGTATGTTCCAAAGGTATAAAAGAGCCCAAAGGTGAAATAAAAATAGAAAATCTGCTTTTATTAATGAATTCATTCACTTAAGTTTATATGAAACTGTATAAGCTGAAAAGAAAAAGAGCTAACTCCAGTACAATTTGTATCCAAAGAAAACTCCACCCACATAAACTCTCTAGCAACATATCATGTTTTAAGCCCTTAGGTTAGAGACCATCTTTTCTTCTCTTGTAAGCACTGTGCCAAGCCCTTAGTGCTAAACAAATAATAATAAAAATAAGCATTACATCATGTGGACACTTTTTTGACTGATTAAACATTAAGGATCGGTCTCTTTCGCCAGTCATCTATGGAAGGTGATGCTTTGGAAATTAATCTTTTTACCCTATAATTGCCTTGCATCTTTGAAAAACTCCAATAAGATATATGTAGGTGATATATATATATATATCAGAGAGAGAGAGAGAGGTTGGGGAAGGAGGGAGGGAAATAGAGGAAGGGAAAAAGAGAAAAGGAGAGAACGCAGAAAATATTTTATCTTTACTAGCAATATTTAAGTCACATTTTCATGTTTGGAGCTGGCAAAAATTTGGTGAAATGATAAGCATTTATATCCATACTCCAAGATGACCTGAAATATGTACTTCAGATAAGACTATAAGCTGACAGTGATGTGTAGAGACAAATATACAAAAAAAAAAGAACTAGATTTTGTTGATTATTCAGTGTTTATAAACTGAACAGCTACTAAACGATTTCTTACTAAATGCTTGAGTAAATCAATGACTCTGCTGTTAACTGAAGTATATTATATTACATATATTATATATATGTTCTATATTACATACATAATTATAGATCATTATATGATAAAATAATGGTTAACTGTGCATAATTACTGCATTTATTGACATTCCCTCATGTCCCTAATTTGAGACCACCACCCACTTCAAATTATAGTTTTATTTTCCTTCTCTATATACATTTAATTCCTTTAAATACTAATGAAAGTTACGTAAGAATACTGAAAGATGATTAAGCCTATCTTCTTAGTTAAAAACAAGTTCAGAGAACAGCTTCTTGGGGAAATATTCAAATTTATTAGCTGCTCTTAGCAAACTGCCCTCAAGCCCCACATTGTTTCCAATCTCAAGTTAAGAAGAATTTTTCTCCAACGGGCACTGAATCACTTTAATGTTGACTCTTGTGCTGCTCTACTCCACCTTCAAATGTAGCCAGTAAATTCAGCTTTACTACAGTACTATAAAAATGTGAAAGAACCATAATAGCATCTAAAAAAGAGCTGTTGGCGCTATATTAGTTTAGAGAAAACCCTAAACTGAATACTAATGCAAAATTTAATGATAGTTTGCCTAGTTGCCAAAAGAGTTACAATAATTATTTTGCCATAATGTGTAAGTTATCTTGAAGGCATCTGAGAATATTACTGTATGAGATTCAGAATAAGTCTCCAAAGTGTCATTGTTCTCATGCGTTTTTCTTTTTTTCCAGCATAAATAAAGCATCAACACACTACCTTCACTGTAATGCTGTCCTCTGATTAGAGGACTGCGTTATGAGTGAAGAAACATTAAAAGAGATCACTTTGTGTCCTTAGTAAGTCAGTTTCTTTGATTGATATCCAACATGGATCTATCGCACATCAAATTCCACTTAACAGTGAATATCATGATTATAAGGTTCCGGTAAAACATTTAAACAGAATCAATAGTTTTCCTTCCCTTTTCTTTTCTAACCACGACCAAATTTTTAGAGTTGAAAAGTAAACCAAGACCAAATTTAGACATGTTGTTTGAAATTAGCAAAGATGAAACACTTCACTGCCAGACAAAAGCCCTGATTTTAAGAGTAGATTTCTGCCTTCCCTGAAATGCCTAGCTCAGGCAGTGTATTTTTATGCCTGCAGATATTGGCATGTTTCACATTTGAGATTATGACACACCAACTTATTTTGAAATTTTTTAAATCTTCCACTGCGCATGTTTCAAGTGCTTCATGACTATCACTGATAATTGAGCAATTAACTTGGAATTACCAAATGTGCTGTGATGGCACAATATGTAGTAAGCAACATGAAAGAATAAAGAACAGAGAAACTTAACACCGTGAATAAAAGTAATAAAGGGCAAAATAGGCCATCATCCTAATAATAATACTGAGTAAGTTTTAATGGTCCCAGGTCTCAGTGGTTTAATGGTGCCAGTAAAATGGTTTAATGAAACAAGTCCAGAGTATTACAAACTTTTTAGAGCAGTTTGTTCTGGTTCTACTAAAATGAAGCTTCTTTCTAACTGGTCTTGTGTAATATTCAGGGATTGGTCCAAAAAGTAAGTGTGGGAGTTTCATTAGACAACAAGCACAAAACAATTAGGTTAAAAATCCTGACACGCAAATTCTTAAGAAATACAAGCTTGCAAAAAATAAATGTAAGATCTTCCTTTTTGTAAGAGAGACAAAGCAAAAACTCTAGGGCTAAAGATGACCTCAAGAAGCCATTGAGCTATTGTGAACATATTTGCAAATCAAAAATTAAGATACATGGCTTGACATCAAGAGGGAAGGATGAAATCCAGCTATATTAGGAAAAACAGAATGCCTCTTCACTGTTCATCCCATCAAGGTCGCTAATACTGGGTTTTTCTGGCTAAAACCATAGCGTGACTGTGAAGAGTAGCTTTTTAGTGCTTAAATATAGCCAGTGAAGCAAATTCCATAAACCTAAATCCTGCCTTATTTCGGCGGCAGGCCATCTTACAGGTTTGCAAGAAAAACCAACAATTTAGAAAGAGATTCAAACTACAGCAAATAAAGGACACTATTAAAAACATTTTTTTTCCTCAAAATTCCATCAATATTGCTCCAAAACACCACTAGGAGATTAAAATAGGCCAGGCTGTCCTTTCAGGTATAAATAAATTAGAAACAGAAAGTGAAGAGAGCAGAAAGAACAAGTATCTAAGGGCACTAGTATATAAAATTTAAAAGCTTAAAATGTAATGGATATACACATTCAGATTAGTGAACTGCTTTCAATTAAAGTAGATTTCTGGCCACAGTTCACAAATGTACAGTAGCTGGTGTATTAATGTAGATACTTCAAATGTCAGTATATCTCTAATTAACATGAGCACACAACTGTAAAACTGAGAAGGCACAATTTTAAATTCCTTACATTCCCAGCATTAATGCTTTCATGGGGCAGCTCCCGTTGTCATGGAAAATGGCATTCAAACCCTATTTGTGGATTTTCACAGCTCATCTTTTTTATTTACCTGCTCTATGTCAAGATTAGCCTGGAATAATATTTTTTAAAGATAATGCACTTAGACCTACTTGTCCTGAAAATCACAGGCATTCTCACCGAGGGAGCTGTGGTCTGGGTTATGCTCAGTCTGAAACAGATTTCTTTCCATTTTAAAATACCACAAAGAGATGAATTTGTGATTTTTTGTTTGTTTCCTGAAAATCTACGCAATTCAAGAAATTTCAGCTGAAGCACGACGTGTGGCAGTTTTGGAATAGGGAGATAGGAAAATGTCAGGGAGGAGCAAATGATCCAGGAAATGAGGAAATGAATTAGCAGAAGGCACTCTACAATCTCCTGCCTGACTTACTCTACCTCAACTTTTCAAAAATATTTGTACAGCCACCAAATGGACACTGAGATAGTGATCAAAAACAACAAAAGAAAGAGAGCTAAAATTCTCTCCATGACAGGATGGCTTGGTTTTATGGAAAGAGCACTGAATTTATACCATGAATCCCTATATTTGAGTACTGCTACTCTACAAAAATAAGGATAATTCCTACTCACCCAACAGTTTTTACAAAACTCAGCCAATTTAATGTATGTAGAAGCAAGTGTTATACCAAATTAAGATACTCTTATTATTGCCTCGAGCGTGGGGCTAAGCAATAATCACTTCTTGTGCCAGAGAATAAAATATTTTTGTATCTTTTCAGGGAAAACGTCACCATTCAAGACCATGAACAGAGACAGAATTTTATAAAAGTAAATTCATCATCAAATTATTTAAAAGGCCTGGGTAACCTGAAAAAGCAGGGTGACCTACTTCTGTTTTGTTTCATTTTTTTAACCAATAATTTATTGCCCTGGTAAAAATTGATCAGAATTATACAATTATTTTTTAAATTAGAGATAAAAAAATTAAATGTGAGATATTAACATGCAAAACAAGGTCTTCTTATACAATGCCTACTTTTGAAAAAGACAAGGGTAGTTTTATTTTTTAAAGAGGAAAAAAAATAGAATAAGATGCTTTCAGCATCTGAGAAGATAACCATTTTCCTTCACAGTGTTTTCCTCTCCTGACACAGGTAGTTGACCTAAGTAGGTAAGATCCAGTCCGTTCTCACACACCCTTGGTGTGGCCCATTCATTATGGATGTGCAAAACAATATCCCACCTTCCTTATCTCACAGACTGGCTTCTGCACACCTTACTAAGAAACCTTCCCATGGCCATGAGGTATAACTTTCTGCCTTAGATCATGTAGCAAATAAGCAGTTCCAGCATGGAAATTAAAGTTCAGGAGGGCACGTATTGCATGGTGCACTGGGTGTTATATGCAAGTAATGAATCATGGAACTTTACATCAAAAACTAGGGATGTACTGTATGGTGGCTAACATAATATAATAAAAAAATATTATTTAAAAAAATAAATAAAAATAAAGTTCCTAAAAGAAGCCATTGTCACTGATCCCATTTGCTTGTTCTTAGGCCAGACCAGATAAATATTTCCATTGCTTTCCCTGACTCATCATTCAGTGTAAGTGGTAGACAGTTTCTGCAATAATTGAAAGGGATGGGAACTCAAGCATTCTGGATGCCATGTTAACTTTATCTGACTTATCTTAGTCATAGTATCCTGCTACAATCCTTTAATAAGAAAGTTCCACAGTTAGAAGATGGCCCTAACAAAGCTTGAGACCACTGAATTTAGGAACAACAAAGTCCATGCCCTAAATGAACATGGAAATTCTCAAGATTGAAAAACAATTACTTTGGGTCCATATGATTAGTATGACTTCTGCCTATGTGATCAGACAAAAATTAACTAAAAGATTGTCTTTTTTTAAGTTGAACTCCAGAAATAACCATATAAAAACTATAGCGACAGTATCCCTTCTTCTGATTTTAGTCTCTCTCTTTGTTAGATAGCTAGAAAAATCTCAGCTAATTGGATCACCTCCAGTCAAAGCTAGCCTATGTATGTCTGGTGGAGGGGGAACACAGACAAGGAGTAAAGAAATCAGAAAAGAGAGCCTTTGGTAATGAGAAATGTAAACTGTATTTTAATATTTTAATAAAGGCCATTTTGGTTGAACTGCCAGTAATTATCTTGTATTTGTCATTTTAAAAATCTAGTCATCCTAAAAAACTTACTAAAGGAAATGACTGAATGATATGAAAGAAGAGAAAAAGAAGGTAAAAGAAAGGACAAAGCAACTAAGATAGGATTTGAACAACTCAAAATTGTTTCCTTTCACTCAGATTTCTAATAGGATAAGCTCAACTCCTTGGAATTATCCTTTTTCATGAGAGCCCTTCAAAGATACTTTACATTTCTTTCTCCATCTTCTTCGCCTCCTAATCCTCACTATGATACCTTGCACAAATTAAAAGCTTACATTTAATCCAAAGGAGACATGCAGTTTAATATTTTGTGTTTTACATAAGAATTGTCTTCAAATAATAAAATGTGAATTGATAGTTCCATAAAAATAATGTACTCATTCATAAAGCATTAAATATATGCAAAATGCATTAAACTATATTAAACATTCACATCTATGTTTTAAGTTGATTCAAAATCCTTGTCCCAATCAATGCTACTACTAAAAGAAAGATAAAGCTGGTTTTAAATAAATATTCACTGTGCTCTGCTTAGATACTGAATAACTTAAACTCGAACTTATAATATTGGCTTTTTTAAAATACTTTTCCTGGAAGTACATCCTCTAAAACTCCTTTGCAGGAGTACACTAACAGAGGACAAGTTTCCTCTGTCTTTGTTATCAAATGTTTATGAGCTCCTTAGATTCCAACAAAATACACATTTAATATATTTTAAACTCAAGTAACTTATGGTCTTATATGTATATAGCCATTTTTAATACCTGCCTCATACTCTGAACTACTTCTATACTAATAAATATATATCAATTTAAAGTACTGTAATTGATCATTCAAGTTCATTCCATTTTTTTTCTTGAAATTTACCTCTTTTCTGAGAAAAAAGTATCTTTGTTCTCCCAAATATCATTTAAAATTTAATACTGTTTTGGGGATGGCGAAGAAAGCAGGAATACCCCCATTTGGATACACATTATACATTCACTAAATAAGCCTTTGGCTCCTTAGTACATAATCTCCTCGTGCGCTGACAGCTCTTTGAATTCTATATCATCTCATGTCTTTTCTATGTGCACAGGCACATAGTACTTTTCAAGTCCAGACAACCAGAAGACTGTAAGAAGTTTAGCAGGGTAAATTATTCATGTGTATATAGACTAGCCCCTTTAAGGTAATTCATTCCTATAATTGAGACCCATCTTCAAAAAGTAAGATATTTATTCTTTCAGCTTACTGTAATGGGCCCCACCATTGTGTTATTTCACTGGAAATCACAATAAACTGGGTTTTTTTTTTCACCAGCTGGTACTATTTCTATAGTCCTCTTAAGAAAACACTTACAAAAACTTAGTAACACTTAAAGCAACAGAAAAAATAATAAAAATTCACATACAAAAGGAATTAAGCTCTTGTTTATAAACTGTAACTGTTTCATTATGCAATGAGAAAAGCAATAAATAAACCAATACTTACAAATACGGACAAAAAATCAGCCCCAGCACCCAGAAATCACTGGTAAATTGCCTTTGAATTCATGAAAGTGACCTGAAAGTTTAGACAGAAAATGAAATTTTAAAATATAAGTAAATTGCATTTATATGTTTTATTAAAGGAATATATACATTCTATCTATAAATTATACTGTTTTTAACTCAGACAGTTGTCCCCATCTACTCTAACAAATTTTTCCAAGATGATAATACCAAAAGAGACAATTATTCCATTGTTCTACCTCTAGGAATACAGCATCTCTGTTCATTATGGCTTTAAAAAAAAAAAAGTCAGTAGTAAAGTAGGTGTTTAAAGTATCAATAAGTTAAAAAAAAAAAGGAGTAAAAATTTTTTTGAGGGAATAGAGGCTTACACATTACATTTGAAGAACATGTTTAATTTATGTCTGCAAGTTAAAATGAATGCACTTCACAGAAAATATCTTGGATGCGTCCAACAGGAATATATTACAGGTAGAATAAAAATGAAAAGATGCACTTTTTATTCTGTTAAAGGTATGGAACCCATTTAGACACTTAGGCTATATGTAATGCATTCTGTATGAGGCACAATCCAATCCAAAATTCTTTTGCATGCACACACTTTAGTTCTGGCTGAAGAGGTAACAGATGCAACTCAAACACACAGAGCTAGCCTTGTAAAAAGTTTTAACTAGCACAATGAGTCACTTTATGCCTCTAAATATCTATGGTTTCCTCTCTCCAGAACCCCCATGCATTAGAAGGTAGTTTGGTAGTTTATTTTTATTGTTTGGTCTAAATACAGCACATTTTTAGTTCCATGAAAACAAAGAAACTTTGTTGCGAAGGCCATATTCTTTCCAAAATGTGAGAATGGCTATGAGTAGTGTTCAACTTAAAATAATAATGGAGCTTGAGCTCCTAATTTAGGTCAGAAACTTTCCTAGACTTAGAGATTAGTTTTATTCAATCCATGTTTTTTAAATATAGCTGTAACATCTAGGTTATTTAACAAACCTCGTTAGTTAGCTAACTAGATTTAAATAAAATTCATTCTGGAAAAAAGTGAACCTTGATCAACATCATTGGTAGGAAACACTATTTCCAATATTTTATATATAGCACAAATGGCCATAATGAATTAGGCATCTGAAATTAAGGATATGAAATAAATATCTAACTCAGCCCTTCCCCAGCTCCTGTAGTATGCTTTTGCCTAAGTGACCCAGATAATTTATTCTATTTTCCAGTCAGGACTGATAGATAGTAAAGTTCTGGGCATTTGGACAGTTTTATGTATTGATGGTTAATACACCTATTAGCTTTCTTCACTAGCCGTCCTTCTCTTTGTAAAGAATGGTGCCTCAGGCCTTCTTCACTCCAGTTTCACCAGTTTCGAACAATTCTATGATGCCTACTTCTGTGGATGCAAGAAGTACAGAAGAGTCTGGCCAGGGAAGGTAGCTCTGAATTTATTTTTGGTATAACACCCTTTGCTTCCTCACAGCTTTCTGATGTTTTCCAGGAGAACAATTTTATCTGGGACACTACATAACACTATGTGGACACACTCTGTGTACTATTGAAAGCCAGCAAAGAATACTTGTTCTGATATAAGCTATTCTTACATTTTATCCTGCCCCAAGTTTTAAATTATAATTTGAAGTTATCCACAAAATAAACATATAGCAAAATGCTGAATACCCAAAAGCACAAACTCTGGGAGAATCCAATACTTACATATTATACAAATAATCACACCTTGTCTTTCCGGCAACTATTCCTTTAAAGGCATGAATTGGAATTATGCAAAATCAGAAGGGAGGGAGGTGGGGGATTGGGATAGGCCGGTGATGGGTATTAAGGAGGGCACATATTGCATGGTGCACTGGGTGTTATACCCAAGTAATGAATCATGGAACTTTACATCAAAAACTAGGGATGTACTGTATGGTGACTAACATAACATAATAAAAAATTATTATAAAAAAATACAGACTATATCCCATTCCTTCATTTGCATTTAAATGATGGAGATAAAATAAAATGCATCCAAAAAATATTGTGGCTGACATATATCTCATTTTTTCAATCATTGGACTCTTTAGGAGTTAAGATCTCTAACTCTGGAAATATTTTAAATTTGGAACAAATCAGATTCTAGACATTCAGGGCAAATAATATTCTACTATACATCAATATGAAATCAATAAATCTAATCTGTCATATCAGTGCAGTCTTACCACATATGTTAAAAGCAACTCTGTATCTGCTTTATACTACTGGTGAATTTTGGAGCAAACAATTTAAAAAGCATAAGCTTCTAAAATCACAGTTCATTGTTATAAAAAAAAAGACTTTAATGCATACTTCGTCCTGCAGACAATTTAGGAATAAACAAGTAATATCTTATGATGGGAAAAGATTTAAGAATTAACTCACAAGAATTAACACACAATTTGAAGTAAATTACTTCTTTAAGAACTAGAAAAGTTTGGGCCATTTCCAAAATAAAAGTGACCACTTTGGTCTTAAGGGCAGCACAAACCTAGAAAGATAGAGAAGGAATTCCCAGAGCAGATTACCATCTATTCTGGAAAATCACAATCTGTTTAGGAAAATGAATCCTCAGAACATCCAGTCACCATGGATTGTCCCATTACTCTGTGTATTCATTCGTTCATTCAGCAAATGATGACCGTGGGTGAGAGACTGTATCAGACAATATGAACATGAACAATTTTTTAAATAAGTAAAATCATATGTTGTAAACCTAAAACTAATACAGTGTTATATGTAAATTATATCTCAATTGATTGATAGATAACTTTTTTTTTTAAAGGTCATCGCCTTTCCCCTCAAGGATTCTTAAAACTATCAATAATTCAACCTGGGCCACAGACTCTCACATCTGACCATGGTGGTGGCATGGTTCATATTCTCTGACTGTCAAATCTTTTGTACATCCTTACTTTATTAAATAAAAAGTGCATTGTTGCAAGCACTTCAATATATAAAAAAAAGAATACAAAGAGGAAATATACAAATGAAGAAATACAAATGTCCAATAACACAAAAATGTGTATAATCTACCTAATAATCAAAGAAATATAAATAAAATATTTTCACTAAAATACTGGCAAAATATTTTATAAACTGGACAAAAACTATTATTAGTGAGGGTGTGGGAGAAAAAACACTTTCCTACACCATGAGATTATAAACTGGGTACAACTTTTTTGAATGGTAATTTGAGAGTAAGTGTTAAAATTTTTAATGTCAATTTCCTTTGAATTTGCAATGCTACTTCCAAAACTTATCCTAAGGAACTAATCACAAAAATGTTAAAAGATATATATATATATACACACATATATACACACACACATATATATGCATGTATATATATGTGTGTATATATAATATGTATGTTATATATGTATGCGTGTGTATATATATATATATACACATATATATATTTATATAATATGTATGTTCATTACAGCATTTTTACAACAGCCAAAAATTGGAAAGAACCTACTAACTGGATAAGTAAATTATGATACATACATATAACACTATAAATATTAAAAATTCTGATATAAATGTATATTTATTGATATGAAAAGATGACCAAATGTATTGTTGAATTTAAAAAATACATGTATAATAACCAGTTTATAGAAAATTAAGGATGTGTACCTGCACACATACATGTGCACGCAAGTTTCACAAAGTAACGTTCAATTTAGCAAAAATGTTAACACTGAGTGAGATATAGGCTTATTTTTACTTTCTCATTCTTATAAGTTGGTGTTATTTAGATTTATTTACACTTAACATGTCTAATTTGTTCACAAACAATAAAGCTATTTCTAAAATTCAGTATATTATCTCTTCAAAAGTAGTCACCCAAACCCAGACTAACTTACTATTATTCTGGCAGCCAAAGCCAAATATTAATACTAGTTACAAAAAGAAAAATCTCTGAATTACAAGGCAACTTCAAACAAGTCTTTTGACATCCAGTCAAGAAACCATAAACATTTTCACAAAAGCATGTCTCACTCTACCAAAAATAGGTAATAGATCAAAAGTAAACAGCAAATAAAAACACTGCCACCTCCCTGTATAATTACACTTTAAAAGCTTTCAAAGATTTTTTAAACCTTTCTTAAAGCTGTCTCTAAGTCACACCCATTTCTTTTTTTATCCTCATCCTTTTTAAATTATTATTATTATTATTATTATTTGATTTAGCAAGAAGTTTCAAGCATCAAAAGGATGGCTGGATTAAATGACCTTCCAACCCTGAGAGTCAATGATTCTGAGGTATTTTTTTTAAGTAGAGAAGTGCTTCCAAAAACACCTGTAACAAAATTTTGTTCACCTTTACATTAAATTATAGCTATTGCATGTTTAAAACTCAAGTCAAAGATTAAATTTTTTAAATATACGGAATCATTGATTTAATAATGTCATACGTAATGACGCACTGAGTTAAAACAACTCCCTTTAAAGCATTTATTTTCTCAACTGACTTGAAAAGATATCAGTGCTTGGTCTTTTATACATCAAAATAAAGATTAGTGAGGGGGAGCCTGGGTGGATCAGTCAGTTAAGTGTCTGCTTTCAGCTCAGGTCATAGTCTCAGGGTCCTGGGATATAGCCCCAAGTTGGGCTCTCTGCTCAGCAGGGAGTCTGCTTCTCCTTCTCCCTCTGCCCTCCCCCTGCTCAAGGGTGCATGCTCTCTCTCTTTTTCTCTCTCTCAAATAAACAAATAAATAAATAAAATATTTTAAATAAATAAATAAATAAACAAACAAACAAATATTAGGGAGGCATTAAAAAATAATCCTATATGCCAATTCAAATAAGTTTTCCTGGAGATTTTATTTTTCATTACAACTGCTATTCTCCCCCAAACTGCATCAATTTTTTAAAAATGTAAAACCTTCTTTACTATTATTATCACTTTTGTTGTTTTTAGATACCATTTGTAGGCTAAAGCCATGTTTCTTGAACTCCATAATTCTTATCTTCCCTTTTCTTCTTAATAATTATACCAAATTATGTAGATTTTGAATTAACTATAAAAGTAAAATGTCAATTTCATCTTTCAAAGGAACTGATACCAAGCTAATGTCCAATTTTTTCAATGCAAATGCTAATAAAGAACATCACAATAGTGAATGGAAAATGAGGGTTTAGTTACTGACATTCTTTTCTTCTAAGGCAAAACTAAGAGTATTTCTGAAGTGTCAAGGAGGACAATGCTACCTAGTTCAACATTCTGCTTTCCTGGAACAAGAATTGATTTCCTCAAAAAAACAGGAATTTTCCCTTTTCTGAAAGATCTCCAAAGATAGTTATTATTGAAGGCTCCTTCTAATAGCTTCTTCATCTATTCCATGCTGCTCGACCTACATCTTCAATATGATTTCAGTATTGAGAGCTACAATTTAAAAGGGACATTGACAAGCATTCAGAGGAGAATGGCTAAGAAATCTTACAGGAACCATGTTACATTAGAATGGTCGCATGTTCTAAAGCTGGTTAGCTGGAATGAACTTTAGAGACCATCTATTCCAGTGGTTCTCAAACTCTTTGGTCCAAGACTCCTTTACATTTCTAAAAATTACAGAAAATCCCAAAGGGCTATGGTCACATTTATCAATATTTTTATATTAGAAACTAAATCTAGTTATCCTACGACCCAGCAATTGCACTACTGGGTATTTACCCCAAAGATACAGACATAGTGAAGAGAAGGGCCATATGCACCCCCGTGTTCATAGCAGCATTGTCCACAATAGCTAAATTGTGGAAGGAGCTAAGTTGCCCTTCAACAGACGAATGGATTAAGAAGATGTGGTCCATATATACAATGGAATATTACTCAGTCATCAGAAAGAACAATTACCCAACATTTGCAGAAACATGGACGGAACTGGAAGAGATCATGCTAAGTGAAATAACTCAAGCAGAGAAAGACAATTATCATATGGTTTCACTCATTTATGGATCATAAGAAATAGCAGGGAGATCAGTAGGAGAAGGAAGGGAGTATAAACAGAAGGGGGAATGAACCACGAGAGACTATGGACTCTGGGAAACAAACAGGGCTTCAGAGAGGAGGAGGTGTGGCACTGGGATAGGCCGGTGATGGGTATTAAGGAGGGCACATATTGCATGGAGCACTGGGTATTATACGCAAACAATGAATCATGGAACACTACATCAAAAACTAAGGATGTACTGTATGGTGACTAACATAACATGATAAAAAATTTAACAACAAAAAAAGAATTCCTACAATAAGACTTAGCTGATTATAATTGACTAGAAATCTTTTAGAATGTTTGAATTTCTGGGCCCTGTTGGAGACTTACTAAATGAGAATCTCCTTGAGTGGGCCTGGAGTTTCCACTTTTTGAAAGCTCCACAGGTGATTGTTAAAGCCAGCCTAGCTGTAGATGGTATTCAAGAACTACTATGCCAGTCCTACTCTAAAAGTCCCTACCACTCTAAGATTTAACAATTTTATATCTTATCCACATCCACTGAGAAGTATATGCTTACACTTTAATGTAACATTTCCTAAGCCAACTTTAACACATTGTACATGGTCAGATTAAGGTATTTCTCGGTCCTAAGAAGAGAAATTAATGGTGTATTTTCTAGGCACACCAGTTCACCTCTACCAACATGTGTAGCAGAATAGAAAATCAGAGGTAAAATTGCCAAAGTTTGACATGTTTTCACAACTGCCAACACTTTACTGCCCTCCTGAAATAACAATTCAAGAAGTCTATCTGTGAACAAGGATAGTCAGTATAAAAATTGTGTCTACATGAAAAATGAATGAGATTATTTAGAGGAAGGGAGCATGTCTTATACTTTACAAAAGCAGCTTACTGTTATGAACCAAGGCAAAAATTTGGGCAACAAACTTCCAAAACCTATTTACAGAATCACCATGTAACTTAATCCCAAAACTCTTGTATTTTGAGGTCTTGACTATAAAAAAAAATTCATAAACACAACATAAGGCAGCAAGGTCACTTGACCAGAATCAAACAAAAAATTAGCAGTGGGCCAAAAAGACATTCAGAATATATTTTAGAACTTTTCACACAGTAAACTTGTTCTCTTTCATGTGTTCTTTCACATACCATGCTTTTCTTAGCAAAATTTCCTTCTTGGAAATAACATGTATTATTGTTTTTTGATATTTTTTTTCTTGCAGCCTATCTAGTTTCAGACATACATGGTATTCAGTTTAATAACAGAACTCAGAGAAAGACTTGTGTAAGTAGGACTGGAGAAAAAAGTGATTATCAAACCATAATCCTCAGACTCCCTATATCAGAACCACCTGGTATGCTTATTAAAACTAATTTTTTTAAAAAGACTGTTGGGCCCCACCCAAACCCATTGATTCTGCAATTCTGAGAGTATGGCCTAGGAATCTATTTTAAAGCATAGCCCCCAGGTAATTCCTATCCACACTAAAATTCAATGACTGCTGGACTAAAGGGCAACTGTGTTAAATGTGGGTAAGCTTACAAAAGCTTTTGTGCATAAACAAAAATCTTGTAACTCTATAAAATGTCTTATCTTATGGAAAAGATTCTCAATGATTTTGGAGTTCCTGTTTTTAAAAAATAAAATATTTTCGGGGCGTCTGAGTGATTCAGTTGGTTAGGTGACTGCCTTCAGCTCAGGTCAAGATCAAGCTCCCTGCTCAGCAGGGGAGTCTGCTTCTCCCCCTCCCTGGGTCATGCTCTCTCTCTCTCTCTCACTCACTTTCTCTCTTTCATATAAATAAATAAAATATTTTTAAAAATAAAATATTTTCTTAAATGTAAGGAGAATTAGAAGCTAGACAAGGGAATTTAACTTAAAAATTAAGTCTTAGTGATTGTAGGATGTTGTATTTTTTTTTTTTAATTTGAGAATGATACAAGCAATTCTCCAGCAATTCAATTAACATTTCTGAGAGCCCACAGGATGCATAACATGAATTGGAACCTCTAGGGATAAAGAACAATAAAGCACAATTCCAGATCTCCAGCAACTGACAATTTGGATTCATTGTAAGATAAATATTATAGTTAGAATAGTCTCAACATTTGCACTGCATTATCATACCCAGAAAAAGGAAAGGATTCCATCCCTGCTGAGTTTTCTCTCCGGAGTCCTGCTCACAAAATAAAGTGTCAGAACACTTTAATCATTTAACAAAAGCTTGCAAAAAGTACTAATTTTTAAGCCCAGATATTTTTTTAAATCAGCCTACTATTTTCTGTGGAGTAAACTAATACACAAAGGAGGAAGGACTGCTCCTTGCATTTCTAGGTAGTTAAATCAAGATATATTTAAAGACATCTGAAGAGGGTCCAGTTTGATATTCATATTAAAAAAACTCTTCTTGTTACCACTCTCAGTACAACTCCCTCTTAACCACAAATAATGACTTCAGTAATGGAGCTCTATAATTTAATGTATCAGGCAAATAACACCAAGTTACTTAGATGAGTTGACACCGCCTGTTGTGCAAATATGTACTTAGGATAAGATTATAAAAATAACAGCTGCATTATCAACTGGATTCAGACCAGAAAACAATTTATGTGAATTCAGAGTCAATATGGTCTTAACTTGCTACATAGCATGTATATAGCACTTTATACTTTTAAAGAATTGCTCAGTTCATGATAGAAATTGAAAGGGGGAGAGACGCTAAAAGAAGAGAAAAATAAAGATCTGGTGACTATGGCTAATTACCTAAGAGTCCTGATTCCTAGAATAAATCATAGCTATTCATCATTTACTGTTTGCTCTGCACCACACACTATGTTAAGTACTAAAAAAAAACAAAAATGAATAGAGTTGGTAACTTCAAGAAGTTCCAAGTCTAGTAAAGGAGACAAATTATTAATTTTGTGTGAGATTTGTTAGGTGAAGAAATCAAATTATAAAGCTATACAATCTCCTTTCCTGAAATAAAGAATACACATAGGAGGGGCACCTGGCTGGCTCAGTTGCTAGAGCATTAGATTCTTGATCTCAGAGTTGTTAGTTCAAGACCCACATTTGGTATAGAGATTACTTAAAAATAAAATCTTAAAAAAACCCTTTAAAAATATATATAAGTAAATAAAGAATATGCATAGGAAATGGAGATATTACTATCTAGCTCCCAAAGTTTTAGTAAGGTTTAGAGATATGAACATGCTAGATGGAAATGTCTTTTATAAATGTATTCTTATTTTTGCTTTTTCCTTGAAATATGCCCACGTAACAACTTACACCAATGACCTTGTAGCTAATATAACCACCCACATTTTAAAGAAGACTGTCTCAAGGATACATGACCCGAGAGTTGTGTCTTTTGCAATGCTACTCCATCATCAAACTCAGTAACAACACACTGCATACCCATGGGGAGCTCAGTCACACATTATAGACTGTCTTTCTCAGACATTATTAAGTCTTTTGTTCATTCTCAAAAACACAGAAACAAATGAAGAGAATCATGTAAAAAGACCCTTATCGTTTTGCTGCATATTCTTCATAACAACTTAAAGATTTCACTGTAAAGTCCAGACAAGATCCCACGTGGCATCTATCAGAAATTACCTCTTTTCCTAAATGAAAAATATTAGAGATACCAGAATGAGATACGCCCAAGTTTACAGACAAGGAAATAGACATATAACTCACTTAGGACCATATGACAAATTGGTGATAGAGCTTTCATTTTCAGTCAGAGTTTTCATTCGCTGGGGTTATGTTCATTCTATGAGGAACATAAATGTCTCCTGTTACTTCATCTGTAGAATGGGATAGTTGGCATTCACTTCTCTCATAATATGCCAATATTTGATATTTTGCTCTCCAACTTAACTCATTTGATAAAAAGCATTCCAAAATGGAAATGGGGTAAATAACTGGATTTTTAAATACATTTCTCCAATGCCAGCACTTTCCCATCTCCCCCAGTTCCAATTAATTACCAATTTCTATATCTTCTTGTCCTGGAATTTTCCTAATTTCCCTTTCTTTTTCTGAGATCCATAATGAGACTGTTAGAGCTGTGCGTTTGTGTGGGTGGGTGGGTGCGTGGGTGCGTGGGTGTGTGTGTGTGTGTGTGTGTGTGTGTGTGTGTGTGTGTGCACGCACGTATACATAGGGAAAATACCCTGCTACACATTACATAATTCCCATTTTCCTACATTAGTGCTCTCATGCTAGCACTGGGACAAAAACCATTGCCTTTTTTAATGTGCAGAGATGGAATAAATTCACAGAGCTCTCCAAGACTCAAATCCCAGCCCTAAATTTTACCCACATCAACCTTGTTTCTGCAGAATTCACAATAAAAAAAGAAGACCAGGCATTATGAAGCCAATTCTATAGGCCAACCATTGTTCAACTGATATTTATTTTCTCATTTAACCCTCATAATTACTTTGTGGTGGGATTACTATCCTCATTTTATAAATGAAAAAACTGAAACTCCGTGGGATTAGATATTCACAAAAGTAGTAATTTGGCAGGGTTGGCACTCAAATTCACAACCTCTGGTTTCAAAGCTAGTGCACTGTTCTTGTTTCATTTAAACAGCATTCCTTTACATTTCAGAAGCTCGGCTTTGAAAACCTATTGGTCCTGATGCTAAAAGAGCTTCTTTTAAAGGATTCTAAATCCCATCACTTCTGTACTCTGATCCTACTCCTGTGCTTCAACCACCAGAGTTCTCTAGGACAGGCACTATGCCAAATCCACATATCAGCCTACAATTCAAAGCTTCCTTGCATCTTCTACCTCAGAGCAGCTCCCCAGAACAATTTTACTAGACAGAAGAGTCTTTCTTCTAAAAAATTGAAATTTTTTATCATGTATATCATATACACCATATGAAAACTTAAAGAGAGATATTCTAAGGTCAAGGATGTTATTTTATGCATCAAATAAATAATTCATATTTGAGTTATTTCAAAAATTAAATATGGAAGCTTGATCTCTTTCCAAGAATAAGATAACCTAAATAAATTTTAGGTTTAAAAGGCTTAATGCAAATATTACACAAGTACAAAAATTAAAACAATGTATTATTGGCATAGGAATAACAGGCAGATCAATGAACAACAGAAAATCTAGAAATAAATGACAGTTTATAGAAGAGTATATTGTATGATATAAGTGATACTTCAAGTCAGTGGAGAAATAATAAACTATGCAATAAATCATAAACTATTCAATAAGTAGAGGTAGACATTTGGGTGAAAATTGCATTAAGTCCCTACCACTTTATATTAAAATAAATTCCTGATGAATTTTTTGAATGTAAAAACTAAAAACATAAATAATCTTTTAAAAATTTTAAACTATTTACATAATATAAAGATTATATTTGTATCATCTTTACCTTTTTTAATTGAGGATCATTAATTTTATTTTTCTATTTTATTTTTTTAGATTTTATTTATTTACTTGACAGAGAGCACAAAAAAGGGGAGTGGGAGAGGGAGAAGCAGGCTCCCTGCTGAGAAGGGAACCTGATATGGAACTCGATCCCAGGACCCTGGGATCATGACCTAAGCCAAAGGCATAAGCTTAACCAAGTCACCCCTGTATTTGTAAATCTTTAGATAAGAAACAGCTTTCTAAGCATAACATTAAGACAAGGAAAAGATTAATAAAATTGACTACATTAAAATTTTTTAACTTCTATATTAACAAAAGTCTATTAACAAAGTTAAAATGTAAACCACAAACTTAAGCAAGCATACTTTTGGTATGGTATACAAAAGGGAGTTTTCAAAGCTCATAAATCAATTTAAAAAAACAGAAAAATAGGCCACAAAAATAAGTGGAATATTTGCAAATGAGAAAATAGAAAGAGCAAATAAATTAAAAAATGTATTCAATATCACAATTTTTAAAATGCTACATAATACAATTAATATCTCAATACAAAATAACATTTTAGCAAAAACTTAAAATATTGTTAATATTTAATGTTTATAAGCATGAGGAATTGGGCCCTCCCATTCACTGATGAGAATGCAATATAGCACAAACTTTCCGGAGGGCAATTTGACAATTCTGCATTCACTATATCACTTGTAGAAAAAACTTAAAACAAAATGAAAAATGTAAGTAAAAAAAGTAAAAAATGCCCTATTACATCCAAATATTTAATGTACATGTCTTTTGATACAAAAATTGTATTTCTATTTTATCCTAAGTAAATTATTGGACAAATGGGTAAAGGGGATATGTACAAAAAAGTTGACTGAAGTGTTGTTTATACAAGCAAGTATCTGGAAACAACCAAAGGTTCACCAATATTAGAATAAGTAGACCCAGCAATTGCACTACTGGGTATTTATCCCAAAGATACAGATGTAGTGAAAAGAAGGGCCACATGCACCCCAACGTTCATAGCAGCAATGTCCACAATAGCCAAACCGTGGAAGGAGCCGAGATGCCCTACAACGGACTAACAGATAAAGAAGATGTGGTCCGTATATGCAATGGAATATTACTCAGCCATCAGAAAGGATGATTACCCAACATTTGCATCAACACGGATGGAACTGGAGGAGATTACGCTAAGTGAAATAAGTCAAGCAGAGAAAGACAATTGTCATATGGTTTCACTTATTTGTGGAACATAAGCAATAGCATGGAGGACATTAAGAGAAGGAAGGGAAAAATGAAGGGGGGGAAATCAGAGGGGGAGATGAACAATGAGACTATGGACTCCAGGAAACAAACTGAGGGTTTTAGAGGGAAGGGGAGTGGGGGCATGGGTTAGCCCACTGATGGGTATTAAGGAGAGCACGTATTGCATGGAGCACTGGGTGTTATACGCAAACAATGAATCATGGAACACTACATCAAAAACTAATGATGTACTGTACGGTGACTAACATAATTTTAAAAAAAGAATAAGTAGAGTACAACCACAAAATAGAGTATAATGCAGTCATTTAATTGTGGCATATATCCATATTTATCAACAAGGAAGATATCGACAGCCTATTGTCACTGGGGGGTGGTGTGGAGAGGGAAGGCTTAGGAAGCATATGTATTTTTTCCATTAGTATAAAAACAAAAGTGGAATTAGTATAAAAACTAGTATTAAAAACAAAACTGGAATTTAAATAAAAACTTTTTTAATTAAAAAAAATAAAAATTTAAAAAATTTAAAAATAGGTAAAGATTTAAATAAGATTCAAATACAACTTTTTTTAAAACAAGTTGTAACCTCAAAAAATGATGCTGATAAAGATAATCTTAATTATCGGTAAGAGTAAGAATAACAACGCTAAGTCTAAAGTGGGAAAAATTACTAGAACCACCCTGCTTAAACAAATTCAGTGTGTGTGTATATATATATACATATTATACATGCACAAATATGTGTGTAGATATGTTACACCCATACCATATATAGATATAAATGTGATATGCCTGTATTATATATTTACTTACTTATATCATAAATGATTGGGCCTTTATAAAAAGCTTTTAAAAATTAGCATGCCAGGTTTCCATACAGTTTGTATAAGTTATAATGGTAGAATAAATTCTTATTTTGTAATATTAACATACTCTTCCTAAAATAGCAGCGTATTAAATTTGGCAAATTTAGTAAGAGCCTTCAAATTGTCCATTGCTTTGACCCAGCTCTACTTGTAAGAGTCTGTCTTAAGGAAATAGTCATAAACACAAAAATAATTTTTCCACAAATATACTTAACCCAACATTACGTGAAAGAGCAAAACCAAAGAGGCAGGTTACAGATTCTACTTATGTAAAATAAGGATAGATACAAATGTGTTTACAAAGTCATAGACAAATTCTTGAAGAATACCCAGGAAGTTCTTGATAGTGGGACAAAGATCTTTACTTTTCACTTTACATGTTTACATATTTCAATTTGGATATAAGCATGATTACATTTTTATAATTTAAAATGCAAAAGAAGAGCGCCTGGGTGGCTCAGACGGTTAAGTGTCCGACTCTTGATTTCAGTTCAGGTCATGATCTCAGGGTTGTAAGATCAAGCTCTTCACTGATTGTAAGGTCCAGCTCTTCACTGAATTCTCTCTCCCTCTCCTTCTACCCCTCCCCCCCCAAAATAAAATAAAGTGCAAAAAAAGAGATAAAACAGCAGTAACAATAACAATTCGAAGGAACCTGTATCTAAAAACAAGGGAATTTAAATATAGTCCACTCACTCAAGCCCCAGGTCCAGCTCTTCACTGGATTCTCCCTCCCTCTCCTTCTACCTCTCCCCCCCAAAATAAAATAAAGTGCAAAAAAAGAGATAAAACAGCAGTAACAATAACAATTCGAAGCAACCTATACCTAAAAACAAGGGAATTTAAGTAAAATATAGTCCACTTACTAATAGGCATAAATATTTTATGTCTATCAAAATTCTTATGTAGAATCCTGGGTAAAAAGCATGTTGATAGAATCCTGGGTAAATGTTCATGTGATAATATGAAGCAAAAAAAGGATAAAAATTATATTCACATACTTCTTAAAAAATAAAAGCTGATGCTTAAGAAAAAAGACTGGGAGGAACTATTAAGCTGTTAACAAAGATTGTAACCAGGCATGAGAATAGAGGTAAATTCTTTTTTCTCTTTCTACTTGTTGTAATTTTCTAAATTTCCATAATGCTGAACATCTTTCATTGGAAAAAGTAAATGAGGCAGAAAAAAGTATGTAATTCTACTATTTTGTACAGAGTTCACACTCACAAATGTCATTATCTTGACCAACATTCAAAGGGTTTTTCTACCATATAATTAACATGCAAGTAAACCTCCTTAATTAGTAATGTGAGTTCTATATCCCATATTCAAAAATAAGAGAAAGTTTAAGTAAAATATAGCCCATTACAAGACCTAATATTATTATGGCAATTAAAACATTTATTTAGAATCCTAGGTAATAGCATGGGAAAATGCTCATGTGGTGTGATGTCCACTTCATTATATAATAGAGTTTTAATGTAGCCAATGGAATTACCTAACTTCCTTTGAATCAGCAACATTCCTCTGAAGGTACAGAGTAAGGTAAATCAGCTACTTTTTCCTTGATAAGTAACTTCAGTTTCCTTACATATAAAATGCATGTGATAATAGTATTCTGTTTCACAGATTTGTTGCAAAGATTAATGAGATTACTTTATATGTAATAAGTACAGTCTCCTGGCACTTACGCACTCAATAAGTGGTAGCAACTGTTACTATTGTGGGCATGGTTGACCTTAAAATGTTTACTTTCTCCTTCCTATTATGATCAACTGTATGCAAAACTAATCAGAATGAAAGAAGGATGTTTTCTAAATTGCAAATGGATATCTAAATATCAGAACCACCTTAAAATAGTTGAGTGTGAGAAAGGTACAAAATTATATCTGGGAAATTACTTATTTAAACCCTAATTCTGCAAATATACATTTTTATAAGAATGTAATATTACTATTGCTATGTTCAAGAATTGTAAGCACAAAGAACCTCAAAATAGTCAGCTGTGCTTGCATAGCTAACCTCTTAGAATAGTAATTACATTGCACAGTATGAGTTTTTAATCTTCTTTAATATTTATTCCATTATTTCACACCCCATAGAACAAAAGGAACCAGAGGCAGTCTAGTTTAGTGAGAAAGAACAAAGACTAGGAATCAGACCCAGATTCAAACCCTATCTGTCACTTACTAAATGTGTGATCATGCGCAATTATTCAATTTCTCTGCATCTTAGTTTCCTCATCTATAAAATAAAAATAATTATATTGCCTACCTCAGAAGGGAGCCCGATGTGGGACTTGATCCCAGAACCCTGGGATCATGACCTGAGCCAAAGGCAGACACTTAACCGACTGAGCCACCCAGGTGCCCAAAAGTATACTTTATTTCTATATACAACCCCAAACAAAACAGAATTTATAAATATCATTTACATAAAGCCATTACAAATATCAAATATCTAAGCAAAACTTTTAATGAAAGAAAAGCAAGACCTCATTGCAGTAAACTTAAAACATTTTTGAGAATAGGTTAAAAGACTTAATAAGTGGAGGGTTCCACTATGCTCGTGGACTGGAAAACTCAAAACTGTAATGAAGTAAATCTCCCCATATTAATCTATAAAATCATTGCAATTCCAATAAAAATTCCAACAGTTTGGTGCATGTGAATAGATAGATAGATAGATAGATAGATAGATGATAGATAGATAGATAGATAGATGATAGATAGATATAGATATATAGATATAGATATATAAATATATCTATATCTTGCTAAATTGATTCTAAAGCTTATATGAAAATCCAAATGTCCAAGAAAAGCCGAGAAAATCTTGAAGAACACAAAGGGCAGACTTGCTCTGCATATATCAAGACTTATTGTAAAGCAGTAGTAATTAAGGCAGAGAGAAATTGGCCCAAGGGGAAAAACACTCCAAAGGAACAGAATCAAGAACCCAGAAAAAGAAGGAAAAAAAAAAAAACTAAGCAGATATAGGTACTTGATTTACAACAAAATTGTAAGTTGGCACTACCAAGCAGTGGGGAATGGACGGGGTTGATTTTGTTTGCCTCTTCAACAACTGATGCTGGATCAATCACATATCCACATGGAAAAATAAAATAAAATTGGCCCCTAACTTACATCATACTAAAAAATTAGTTCCAGGTGGTATATAGGTCTACATTTGAAAGGTAAGACAACAACCAGAAATTCCTAACCTCAGATCAATGAATCTCTAAGGGTTCCAGGGAAAGGTTGTTCAGAGGTTCCATGAACACCTCGAAGTTGCATGTAATCATGTGTTATTTTCCTGGAGAAATTATCTATACCTTTTATCACCTTCTCAAAACACACTATTGAAAAAAAAGGTTATAATGTCCTCATGAACTCAAGGTAAAATGTCTTAAGAGATTAAAATATTAGCAAAATGGAAAAGGTAGATAAATCTGATTACATAAATAGTAAGCATTTCTGTTCACAAAACACTATTAAGAGAGTAAAAGTCACCTCAAATATTAAGAGAGTAAAAGTTATCTCAAATATGGGGAAATATATTTAAAAGATACAAAGGACACCACTGGTGCCCCTCCTTAAGAGTTCCCTGGCCCATTTCTGATTTTAGCCAGTTAAATAGACAGTTCCATGTGAGACCAAACTTACCTGGTTCTGGCAAGTATTTCATTTCTTAAGTGCTCACAGAGCATTCTGCCACCTTCTGCTTTAGACCTTCTCTAAAAGCTATGGGAGAACATTTTGCCCAGCGCAAGCTCAGCTTGGAAGTTGGGGAAATAAATGCTTCTAAAAGGAACTCTCAACCACATTGAGTAAGTGCTCCAGACACTCTTGCTTAAGGAAGATGTTCTATGCTCTTCTCAGAGGTCCTAGAGCAATCAAGCCCCTCCCCCCATGCCTACAGTGGTGATCTTAATAATGGCTTTTCCTTCTTCCATGCTTCACTGTCTTCACTCCTTCTCTTCACTTCCTAGAATCACTTTCAATCACTTTCAGTCACTGAGCTGCTTGGGTGGCTCAGTTGGTTAAGCGTCTGCCTTTGGCTTGGGTCATGATCTCAGGGTCCTGGGATCAAGCCCCACAACAGGCTCCTGGCTCAGTGGGGAGTCTGCTTCTCCCTTTCCCTCTGCCACCTCCCTCCCCTCATGCTCTCTCTCTCTCTCAAATAAGTAAATAAAATCTTTAATTAAAAAAAAGTTATCTGTACTCTCATCCTTATCATGGGCTCTGGTTTTGCTGGAACCCAAACTAAAACAACATATAAACTGGTTTGTACCCAAAATAAATCAAGAATTTCTACAAATCAGTAAGAAAAAGACAAGAAATTGAATAGAAAACTAGACCAAAAAAATGAAAATTAAAAAGAAACCACAAAAGAGGATTTCAAATGGCCAATAAACATGAAAATGTACTAAACTTCATTTTTACAGAAATGCATATTAAAATCATAATGAGATGTTACATCATACCCACCAGCATCAAAGTAAAACTATAAAAATTGATAATCGCGATACTGGGCAAAGGCACATGATAGCAGGAACGCTTATGAATTGTTGGTGGAAGTATAAATTAGAAAGACTTGATAACAGGTTGGCATTATCTAATATAGATCAAATACCGTATCCTCTGATCCAGCAATTCCACTTATAAGTATTTATCCAACAGAAATGCAACCAAGTGTAGAAGGATGCTTATAGTAGCATTATTCATATTAGCCCCAAACTGGAAATGTCCGTCAACAATAGGATGGGTAAGCTGTGATATAGTCATACAATGCAATAATGTACAACTATGAAATGAGCAAATTACTGCTATACAAAATAACAAGGATGGATCTCACAAATGTAATAGGAAATGAAAAGATACAAATATAAAAGGATATATAATGTATGATTCCATTTATATTAAGTATAGAAAAATAAGCAAACCAAACTGTATTGCTTAGGGATATGTGCCCTGGACAAGAAACTGTAAGGAAGAAACAAAACATATGAACATGGGAGGGGGTGGGTAGAAGAGAGAGGCAAACCAGGAAACGGACTTTGAACTATAGAGAATTCACTGAGGGTTGCTAAAGGGGAAATGGACAGGAAGGCAGGTTAAATGTGTAATGGGTATTAAGGAGGATACTTTCGATGATCACCAGGTATTGTATGTAAGTGATGAATCACTAAATTCTACACCGGAAACTAATATTACACTGTATGTTAACTAATTGGAATTTAAATAAAAACTTGGGAAAAAAAGAAGTGATTGCCATAAGAAAGAGTGACAACTTTACCTTTGGAGGAGGAAAGGGAGTACTGGTTGGTAGAGGAACAAGAAGAACTTTGGGGATGCTAGAAACATTCTATTTCTTAACCTGGGTGGTGATTATACAGATATTCACTTCATGATAAAACATCTTTGTTTTGCACACCTTTCTACTTGGAGACTATATTATATAATACAAAGGTTAAAAACAATTACTTTCTTAAATCACTGACATTTAACCATAAGCAATCTAAAGAAAGTGATAAAAATGTAAAGTAAAACTATGAGATACCAGTTTTCACCTGCATGGTCCAGGGTATGGAGAGAGAAGCACTCTCAAACATTACCTTTAGGAATACAAATTGGCACAGCAGCTATGAAAGGCAATTTGATAATAACTTTAAATTTAAAATTTAATTTGCATATAACCTTTAACCCACAATTCCGTTTCTAGGAATTAGTCTTACAGATATATTTGTACATAAACACAAAGAAGACTCTACAAGGATATTCAATGCAATATTGTTTTTTGTAGTAGCAAAAGATTAGAACAAACCAAAGAGTCTATTAATGAGGAAGGGCTAAATAAATTATAATATACTCAAACACTGAATATTATGTAGTCATTTAAGAGGAATGAGAAAGCTCCTAATGTCCTAATAGGTATATCCTCAATATATAAATTGTGGAAATGAAAAAAGCAAGATACAGGCAAATATATATAATATACCATTTGTGTTAAGAATACCATTTGTGTTAAGAAAGCATTTCATAATATAGGGGCGCCTGGATGGCTCAGTCGGTTAAGCATCTGCCTTCAGCTCAGGTCATGATCCCAGGGTTCTGGGCTCCCTGCTCTGTGAGGAGCCTTCTTCTCCCTCTCCCTCTGCCTGCCGCCCCCCCTGCTTGTGTTCTCTCTCTCTTTCTCTCTCTCTCTTTCCCTGTCAAATAAATAAATAAATTTTTTTTTTAAAAAAAGAAAGCATTTCGTAGTATAGCTCTACATGGATACATAAGAAACTGGTAATAGACATGGCTTTTAGGAAAGGAATCTGCAAAACTGAGGAACTTACAAGAGGTAAGCGTTTTCTGCACTTTCTGTACCTTCATAAATTTTTACCATATATACATATGACCTATTTGAGTAAATAAATTTATTTTGGAATTGGGTTTCCTAAAAGTCGTCACAGTCCCTGACACATAACAAATATCTAATCTTATAAATAGTAATAAGATACAAAGATTACCTGTCAAGGCTGTATCTTTAAGATATGCTATCCTGTGTACTATTTAGTATATTATATACATCTTTTATATTCCTGAAGTCAGTATAACTGACTAAATCTAAGAATGAAGTTTTGGGATTTACCGTCCTGGTATGATGGTCTCAGCATAATGGAAGCACCTTTAAAATGACACGGGTTTTTCAAATATATTACAAAACAGTGTTAGACAAAACAAAGATGAGAAGTATTATCTTGTGCTAATGAATAGCAGAGTAAACAGTATAGAACCAGATCATTTAAATGACAGGAGAGCAAGTCATGATTATGCCCAGACAGATCCACTAAACATATACTCCCTCTTTCCATAATTTTTCATAATTTTTATTTTATTTTAAATAAGCATACTTGAGCAATAAACAGTTCTTTCTTCCAGCTGACTCTGCCCACCTTTTGGCATACATACTCTTTGTGGATACTGTGAGAATTTAGCCATTTACGAAAAAGTAAAATGGTTGCTGCAAAATGGGTTAAATCAAGCAGATCTTCACTTCAACTTATCCCTTTCTCTGTAAACCCAACTCGGTGAAAATGGAAATACCATAGATCATTTTAATATCCTTGAGTCTAACTTTCCCATGGCTTTTATGCATGTCTTTTTCATTTTAGTTAATCTCATGTCTGTCTTTAAGTTCATTCAACTACAGACCTCATTTTGTATACAATCATGGACACTGTAAATGATTTACCAATCTCATGTCACACCAGAATAAACAGAAATGAATGACATCTGAGAAAGAAATATGTTGCCGCTCTTAAAATCAGAAGCTGTTATTTCACAAATTAGTAGATGACAACATGGTTCTGTACCATTTGTTTACAGGCTTTAAAGACTATAAGCTCCTGAATTCACATTTAAACCTACAGGTAGTTACTTATTTACTTGTTTCTTCAAATCAACAAAAATCTATTCTGAACTAGTTGGAGTAAGGCCTTATTTCTCTTAATGCTATGTACAACTGTATTTTTTCCTTCAGCATATATTAATTAAGCACCTGACCCTGGCCTACATGAATGGAGCAACTCTTCAATTGTTTCAATATGCATTTCTTCAGACTATAAATTTCTTAAGGGTAAAAACCTGTATTTTCTCTTTCCTTTTATAAATCTACACATTGTCTTGGTACAAAGACTTCAGTAATTTTTTTTATTATACCACATTTTAAAAAGCAAAAAACAATTTAGTCTACTCGAAAAGAAATATTCTGATGTATATCAATTTACTAATCAAAGTCCATTTTAATAAGAACTCATTTTTCTATGGTAAATTATTATTATTAACACCCTGGCTCTTTTTTACACTAAGATACTCTTGTCGGGTACGTTATTCTGAATTTACATATTGTCATATTTGTTGTTATATATTGTTACATCTTGGAGACTAGTACCACCATTCCCTTGGATTTGAGATACAGCATAGAGACATTTCTGATGTAGCAATTACTTTCAATTCTCCATTTTCCAGTGTAGGTAAACTGATCAGGAGGTAGGGATAGTAAGCAATTCTTCTTGCACGCTAATTGAAGGCAAAGATAACGAAACCCAGAAAAAAAAATTTAACTAAGTTAGTATTCTGATTCTGTTAAATTAAAAAAAATAATAAGGTAACAATTTGAGATGACTGTCAGGGCAAAGAGAAAAGGAGAGTAAGGGAAAAAAAATTTTTTTGTATTTTATACCAACATTTCTTCGATGATTATAATACAATAGGAGCTTCATTCTAAATGATACCTTCTTACTACATGGCAGTTTACAACCAACCTAAACTCTTTCCTCAGAATTAACTGTATTTTTTTTTACCTTAAAATGTTATGTGTCTATTCCTCTGTCACAAAAACACGTGTTGCTATGGATGATGATGATCCTGGAGCTACAAAGTTTACCACAGCTTCATTCACCAATGCTCCCACCCATACAGTGTCATCCTCAGAAACCATCTGGTACTCCTTCTGCATAATTAGCAAAATATTGAGTTAGCACTTAACACTCTAGGGAGGATTAAATCAGTTTTTTTAAGCAAGAAACATTCCGGCCAAGTCAAAACAAAATTGTAAGGTCTAAAAACTTTTGCTAAAGGAAATCTCATATGCCCAGGCTTTACCTTTTTTTTTTTTTAATTGCAATACCTGAACTATACAAATAGTATATTCAGTGAGTAGAATGCTGGCAAAGCAGATGTTACCCCTTGCATCCACCCACTAAATTTTTATTCCCAATTTGGTTGTCTGCAGTGGTGAATCAGAGCAAGGTGACTCAGTCAACTAACGACAAGAAATTTGAAGCTACACTTGCCTCGCAGTGTTTACCATGAAATAAGACTATTATGCTACTAAAACTTAAAAGCACAGGAGCTAGCCAAGTTGCAAAATAACATTCAGGATAAGACCACTGCATCATAATTTCTCTCTAATTGTTTTTCTTAGAACAGATGTCTAAGATGAGTTCCTCACATTAAAAACAAATGGGAGGAGATTAAGGTTTTGAACTATGCCTTTAACAAGCCCATATGAGTGTCTTACAATCGTCAGAATTCATTCAAGGGGAAAGCAAGAAGCATGGCAAAACATAACTCAGCAAAGTACTGTGCTTCAAAATATGTCTTGTTCCAGAACTGCAGATTGTACATATGTTCTCTTTTTGGTCCCAGCTTCTGTGAACCAACTGCTTGCCTACCAACAATGAAAACCAACCAAAATTTAACGAGTACCTATCATCTTCCAGACACTTTGATATAGACCAGAAAAGCATGCTGTCATGGTAGACAAAAAGAAAGTACCAAAGGCTACAGTTCCTAAATTTTGCACCAAGGCACCCCACTATGCCACAGAGAACTCACAGAAACACCAGAGGATATGCTAACTTTTCAAGAGGACAGTGATACACAACATCTGTTGATCACTCTGCAAACTACAAAGACGAATTTCAACGTTGTATCATACTACATTCATTTCTATGGTTTCATATCTTTGCAAAGCTGAGTTTTCAGTGATTACAGTGATAAAAAAGCAACTGTGCTAAAACTGATATGGAACAGAAAATGAGGAAGGCAATGTCCAATCTGTTTTCAGTGTTTGAAAAAGTTGTACAGTGCCCAAAAGGCACAGACATCTCATTAGCAATTATGATTATTTAAAAATGAAATTAAAGTTGTGGATTTTTTTACTTTCAATTTACCTGTATTTTTTTCAAACAGCTACTAAGATTGTAGTACATAAACACTTACGCTGTTTGATCCCAACTACGTATTGAAGTAAACTGTTATGTATTTCTCTTGTACCAAAGTCATTGTGAAAAAATTACTGACACACTAAAGACACCATGAACAAAGAAAATTTGAGAACATCTGGCTTTAAGTCTCAGAGCCTGCTTACTCACAAATACACAGGACTCAAGTAAATGAAGGCAAGTCACTGGTGATAAATAAAGGAAAATAATAAAAGTATCTGAAAATACACTTTTCCAAGTGTGCCTGAATAAACTCGGTCCAGAGGAAGAGAATGAGCCTGGGGTTACTGTGAGCAAAATCAATAGTCTCGATGTCAGTACCAAATAAGTCAGTGCCTCAAAATGCATATGCAATCTAAAAAGGAAAAATGTGAAAGAAAGCAATGAGACAACGTGAGAAAAGTAACTCAAAAGTACTCCACATAACGGAAGAAAAACCCACTGGAAACACTACATTGTTAGGTTAGATAGTCACAGAGACATAAAATAAGCATGTATGCAACTTCACACTCAGAGGTATCCTGGAAGTATCTGGTAGTATTTCTGATCCCAGACCAAAATGAAACCAGGAAATGTACAAATGCACATGCGGAAAAAGATACTAAAAAAGAAAGAAAACAAGGTCTTAGGACTGTAAAACACACAGATACAGAAAAAAAGAGGGAAATAAAGCAAAACCATGCAAGGAGAAGGATCCTCTCAACACAGAGTAAAAAGGATCACAAACCTAAAACAACCCATAAATTCTCATCTAAAGGCAGGGGAAGATAGACTTAAGATGAGGCCATGCAATGCCTAAAACTGTGATTCCAACAAGAATACTATAGCAAAACATAATGCCAATCGATATGAAGGAATGGCCCTTATTCCACAAATAAAAAAGGATGAGACTCAAATCTGATTGAAAGTTTCACATTCTTAATTAGTACACAAGATTTTTAATATAAATGCAAAATTCCATCTAAACGTAAGGCTGCAAACTATTGGTTAAAAAAATTTTAAGTTAAAAAAAATTCCATGAAGTACACTATTGATATGTTATTGTGTTGTTTAAATGAATTAGAGACAATGGAGGAGTTATCTGGGATATCTATGCACATTTATTTTACTAAAACTAGGTAAGACAAAAGGAAAACTAGTGAAAACAGAGAGATGTTGGTATATATAGTAGCTAACAGTCCAAGTTATGCATTCTCTTCCTTTCTCTGGTACTAGCTAACTGTGTGACCTTTGAAATGTCCCTTAAATCTTACTGTTTCTCAGTTGCCCCAAACTTATAAAATATATAATATATAATATTTATTGTGTGAGCATTGTTGAAAGAATGGGATATGATGAAAGAATGAAAATTTTTTGAAAATATAAAGTTCTACAATCAAGATATTATTATAACCACTCAAAACAGTACTTTTACTTTCATTCTCACATGAGCTTTAGGAAGAGACAGACATGCTAGCAGCAGTTTCAATATTCCTTATAGAAAACCTATAGATTTTACACTCCAGTGGATCATACCTGCAGTACTAGAACTTAAACTCATGGCCACATCAGATACCCAGGTATCAAAGAAGACAGAAGAAAATAATTGCTACTGTAGTTTTGTTAATACTGTGTTAAAATTATTCCTGAATAACTGATTGCCAGATCTCCTGAATTCTATCTACAAAATGTATCTTGAGTCTGGAAACCAATATGTCATTAAATTATTTCACATCCAAATGAAATATTTATCAGTATTTATGACATTTCCAAAATGATTCTCAAATTTGTTAACTCCCTCCTATTCTCTCTCACGGCCCTTGACTAAGCCCTTATTGTCTCTCACCTGAACATTTTTTTTAGCATAGTTGACACACAATGTTACTTTAGCTTCTGGTATACAACATGATGATTCAACAACTCTACACATTATGCCATGCTCATCACAAGTGTAGCTACCATCTGTCACCATACAACATTATTACAATATCATTGACTATATTCCCTAAGCTCTACCTTTTATTCTCATGACTTACTCATTCCATAACTGGAAGCCTGTGTCTCCCACTCCCCTTCACCCATTTTGCCCATCTTCCCCATCCTCCTCCCCACTGGCAACCATCAGTTTGTTCTCTATATTTATAAGTCTGATTCTGCTTTCTGTTTGCTTCTTCACTTGTTTTTTAGATTTTGCATATAAATGAAATCATATGGTATTTTTCTTTCTCTGTCTGACTTATTTCACTTAGCATAATGCCCTCGGGGTCCATCCATATTGTCACAAAATAGCAAGATCTCATCCTTTTTTGTGGCTGGGTAATATTCCTCAGTGTGTGTGTGTGTGTGTGTGTGTATGTGTGTGTGTGTGTGTGCCAGCCACATCTCACCTGAACTTCTAAACAGCCTGATTAAGATCTCTAATTTCTCTAATTCCAATCTCTTCTCCTGTTTATTCATTGCTCACTCCATCCATAATCCTTCTAGTTCTCTTCCTTAAATATAGATATGATCATGCCCCTACTATACTCAAAATCTATTTGGCTCCCCTTCACCCCTCAGCATAAAGCCCAAAATGTTTACTACCTCGTTCAAGGTCTTCATAAATCTGGCCACAGTTTTCTTCACAGCTTCATCATCTTGAACACAGCTAAAACTTCAGCCAAATAGGACTGTTCCCTGCTTCCCCAAAGTGAGTTGCATTTTCCTCCTTCTGGCCTTTGTTCCTGTTCTTTCTTCAAGACAAATGGAATGCCACTCCCTTCTACCTCAACCTGTTGAATGCAAATGCTAATTCCTCCACAGGAGTTAAGTTTCCCAAATGGAGTTCACCTCTCATTCCTTAGCATGCTGATAGCATAGGTTTATGTATTTTTGCTTGGACACATAGGTTCCTATTATGATAATTTATATAACTCTTGTCTCTTTCACTAAGCTATAAGTTCACTGAGGGAAGAAGACTTGTCTTCATTTTAACTTCACCTACAAAGCCTAGAAGAGTGTTCTGAATATCAGGAATTCTATAATATGTCCTTTGAATTTAAATATGGAAACCCCTTATGTAAACAAACTTCACCCAGAAAAACCATAGCTAAGAAATAAATAGGAACACATTCCCTAATGGATGGAGGGAAATAGTTGCTATGCTGTGTGCCACATCATATCATGTATCTTGTCTCCTTCAAACATTGGCAGCTGTTTTAAAAACAAACAAAAACTTAAAAAGCTGCACTTATATCCTTTATTTTCAAACACACAACAGCAATCTTTTCAATAATCATGATTCATGGCAAAAGAAGTGTATCTGACTTTCCAAAAACTTCTCTCTATTTCTTGAACTCAATTCATGAACATAAGTCATTATCCTTCAAAAGCTGGACAGAAAAATAAATTCATCATCCAAGACAAATTTATTCATATCTGAGCAGAATTCCCCTTTATACTTCTATCACTAACAAAATTTCTGTTGCACCTTTCTTCTGAAAGCAAAGTGTTTTCAGATCTACCATATATATCCATCCCAGTAAGAGAGGGAAGGCTATTATTCTTCCCCACCTGCCAGATTTTGAGAAAATGGGAATCAAAGGAAAGAAATAACATAAATGAGTTTTCGTTTTCAGTAGCTAGGATAAAAATCCTATTTTTATTACTTATTACTAGCCATGTCTTTCAAGTTCTATTCAACAGGCTAAACCTCTCCTCCAAATTTCATGATGCAATACTAAGTTTAGAAGGTACTAATTTATCTGAATGCTAATGCATCTTCTCCTATATCAAGTTTGCTTAAAATAAGACTCAGACATTTTAAAAGTGACAAGAAAATAGAGACATAGAACAGAGAAGAGAAATTAAGGTCACAAAATCAATTTAAATGTGGCATTAAGTTCAAGTTCTCCCCAAACACCTTCTAAGATACTCCGACCCCCATAGACATATATAAATGTAGGGAAAGGAAACTTTGGCAGGTAATATAATAGATGAAACACTTTTTTAATGAGCTTTCATGCCCCAGTACAGTGGATGCCAATTCAAAGAAGAAACTCCAGTGGCCAAAAGGACTTTTCACTCAGGGGCAACAACCAGACTACAAATATCACCTGTTTGTTACAAGTATCCTAACTGGCATCTCAGTTACTTTAAAGAGGCTCATAAAAATTCCCAGAGCACTGAGGAGGGGATAAAAAAATCAACATAGGCAAGTAGTCAAACAGAAAGAGGGTCCTGCCGCAGCCATTTCCTTTTAAAATCCTGGAAACCTGACAGCATAATAAAATTACATTTCAAAATGAAATTTTTTTGCCAATGCTTTCTGGGACTCATATTCAATCTGCAGGGATCCAAAACATTTCCTAATAGTTAACTATTTTATTTATTCTTTTGTGTTGCTATCGTACCCTCAGCTAGAATCTACTCTGAGAAAAGTAACTAATAATTCTACCCTAGGTGAAATTTTCCCAGATGTATTTGTCTTCTATATCTGCTTAGCAATCATGAAATGGAAACAGAAGTACTGAATGGAGCCAGAAAAGACCCCAAATAGCCAAAGAAACGTTGAAAAAGAAAACCTAAGCTGATGGAATCACAATTCCAGATTTTGACGTATATTACAAAGCTATAATCATCAAAACAGTATGATACTGGCACATAGATCAATGGAACAGAATAGAGAATCCAGAAATGGACCCTCAACTCTATGGTTCAACTAATCTTCAACAAAACAGGAAAAAAATATCCAATGGAAAAAAGACAGTGTCTTTAACAGATGGTGTTGGGAAAACTGGACAACCACATGCAGAAAAATGAAACTGGACCATTATCTTACACCACACACAAAGATAAACTCAAAATGGATGAAAGACCTAAATGTGAGACAGGAATCCATCAAAATTCTAGAGGAGAACACAGGCAGCAACCCCTTTGACCTTGGCTGCAGCAACTTCTTTCCAGACACATCTCCAAAGTCAAGGGAAACAAAAGCAAAAATGAACTATTAGGACTTCATCAAGATAAAAAGCTTTTGCACAGCAAAGGAAACAGTCAACAAAACCAAAAGAACATCCAGAATGGAAGAAGATATTTGCAAATGTCTTATTAGATAAAGGGTTCATATCGAAAATCTATAAAGAACTTATCAAACTCAACACCCAATAAATAAATAACCCAGTCAAGAAATGGGCAGAAGACATGAACAGACATTTCTCCAAAGAAGACATACAAATGGCTAACAGACACATGAAAAAATGCTCCACATCACTTGGCATCAGGAAAATACAAATCAAAACCACAATGAGATACCACCTCACACCAGTCAGAATGGCTAAAATTAACAAGTCAGGAAACAACAAATGTTGGCAAGTATGCAGAAAAAAGGGAACCCTCTTACATTGCTGGTGACAATGCAACCTGATACAGCCACTCTGGAAAATAGCATGGAGGTTCCTCAAAAAGTTGAAAACAGAGCTACCCTATGATCCAGCAATTGCACTACTAAGTATTTACCCAAAAGATACAAAGATAGTGATCAGAAGGGGCACCTGCACCCCAATGTTTAGAGGGGCAATGTCCACAATAGCCAAACTATGGAAAGAGCCCAGATGTCCATTGATGGATGAATAGATAAAGAAGAGATGGTGTATATATATACAATGGAATATTACTCATCCATCAAAAAAATGAAATCTTACCATTTGCAACAACATGGATGGAACCAGAATGTATTATACTAAGCAAAATAAGTCAATCAGAGAAAGCCAGTTATCATATGATTTCACTCATATGTGGAATTTAAGAAACAAAACAAAGGGTCATAGGGGAAGGGGGTGAAAATAAAATAAGACAAAATCAAAGAGAACAACCATAAGAGAGTTTTTTTTAATTAAATTAATTAAAATATAATGTATTATTTGTTTCAGGGGTACAGGTTTGCCATTCATCGGTCTTATATAATACCCAGTGCTCATTAAACACATACCTTCCCCAGTGTCCATCACCCCATTACCCCATCCCCCACCCCCTTCCCCTTTTAATCTTAGGAAAAAAAGTGAAGGTTCCTGGAGGGGAGGGGGGTGTGGGATGGCGTAACTGGTTGGTGGGCATTAAGGAGGGCACATGATGTAATGAGCACTGGGTGTTATACACAACTGATGAATCACTGAACACTACCTCTAAAACTAACAATACTCTATATGTTAATTAATTGAATTTAAATAAAATAAAATACAGTTTAAAAAAAATAAAAGAAACAGAAGTACTGAAGGCAAAAGAAATCTAACGCGTGGAAAGTCTACTGTGGTCGGTTGTATTATGTTCCCAACTATCTGTTCCTATTCTTTGACATGTGACTTCCAATGCCTCCCAGTAGATGGAGTATATTTCCCTGCCCCATCGCCAGGAGTGGACAGGTGACTTGGCAAATGGAATATGAGAAGATGTGACATACACTATATCTTCATGGAAGCTTGAAATGCACTGACACAATTTGCTTCAGCCTTTTGTACTCCTGGCTTCTACTCTGAGAACAGCACGTCCCAAATAGGGGCTGCTCCTTCAACCTGATCAGAGACTGAAATGCCATATGGCCACATAAAGCCAAGCAGAGCCACAGGCAAGCTGAAGATCCATGATAGAGAAGTAAATGTTTGTTGTTTTAAGCCACTATGACTCTGGGATTCTTTGTGACTGCACCAAAACTTACAAATAACAGAAATTGGGAACAGAAATGGTGTTATACTGAATAATAACCTCAAAACCTCAGTGACTTACAACAACTATTTATTTCTCTGCTCTTATTATATGCTGGTGGAAGCAGATCAGTTTCCATGTCTCTGCTCTAGGCCTTGAGTCAGATTCAAGTCAGCTCCATCGTCTTATTCTAGAACCCAGGCTGAGTACACTGTATATTTGAAACATGCTCTTCTTATAACAAAGCACAAAGTAGTAAGAGGTATAGGGGAAACTTGCAATGCTTCTAAAAGATTCTGCTCAGAAATGACATGGCCAAAACCCAAAATCAATAAGGAGGAGGAAATATACTTCACCCATAAGAAGTGAAGGAATAAATAATTGTAATCAACAGTACAATATGCTATACTTATTATGTTTTTTAACTGAAGTATAGTTGAACACATAGTGTTACAGTAGTTTGAGGTGTAACACATAATGATCTGACAAGTCTATATGTTATGCTCACTACCATCTGTCATCATACAACACTATTACAATGGCATTGGCTATATTCCCTATACCTTTTATCCCCATGACTTATGCATATGTTTTAATCATTGTACTAGCTATACTTTATGTAAGTTGTCTTACTGTATCTCACAGTGACCCAGTAAAGAAGGCATTATCTCCATCTTTTACAAATTTGTGGCTTGGAGAAATAATTTAACTTATCCAAAGATATTCCAAAGAGGTGTGATTGGAGGCCTAGAATCCCAGTCCAGGAATACATGACTCCAAAGCACTTGGTCTTACACCCACTCCACATTCACACACGGTTTTTCTCTGTCAAGTTATAAGCATTAACTTAACAGATGGGATCTGTCCTTGTGTAAAACCAGTATTGGCTATAAAAGACTTCAATAACTAACCTATCTAAGTGAAATAGGGCAATGTAAGGGTAGTAAAAAAGAGGGGAAACATCTATGAAAATAGACTTATGGAAAGATAGATAGGAATGAGCACAACAATGAGAACCCCAAGGAACTGGAAAATAAGAAGAGAAATTGATAGCACTTCTCTGGGCAAGAGCACTTACAAAAATAGCTTGCCTCAGGGGAAAACTTTTTAGACTCTGATTTCACAGGCCATAAGAAAAGCAGTAGGGTGTTTCCCTTTTCTTTAAAAAGTATAAACACCCAGGTTTTTTTGTAGCTGTCTGAATACTACCGTGTACTCACTTCAGCACCTATTTTGAAACTGGTGGTCACTGGCCTTTGGACATCATGTGCTTTTTAAAATCCAAAAAACATGCCATCCCTGATGAACCTGAATGAGTTGCTCTCAATACAGTTAGGGAGTTATTTTTCATCTGAGTCACACTTTGGGTCTCCAGACTGTGATCCGCCCTCTCTGCCGATTTCTACTACCGTTGTAATTCCATTTGAAATGTTAACATACTATGGTAGCAACGTAACTTCTAGTTGTTATTGTTGACTTTTTTTAATTCAAGAATTTTAAACTGATTAGAGATACATACTTATGCCAGCAAAATACTTTCTAATCATCAGGTAAGTGGTAATTAGAGCAGTAGAGGCACCACAGAACATTAGTATTGCAACAGAAAGCTGGTGAATCTTTTAGCAGGTCACACCAGATAGCCAGACTGCTGGTGGAGAAAAGATAAACCATTACAAGTAATAATTTTTGTATTAGTATGCCATGCTATTTTACCTGTGTATATTTGAAGACCATGTTACTCTATAACAAAATGGGGGGGGGGGATTAAAAAGAACACAAGCATATACTTTCCCAGATATGAGAGGAAAACTGGAGTAGTCAGTTGTCCATACAACCTGGTCTGAATTAATTCTCTTCTTCAAACCCTACCTACTTCTCTTCTTCAAACCCTACCTACTTTTTCCCTAAATGTTGCTACATAGCTAACCACTCACAATCTGCTAATAAAATAACTAAGCTATATTTACCTAAGATGGCTTTGGATATTTTCCTGCAATTTAGAATGTCAAATAAATCACATGGTAGATTAAATCATAATAGGATCAATTGGTGCATGAATAATCTACCTCAGAAATATTATCTTGTTCATGCTCAGGCACCAGTGTATTAATCTACTTGGAAAGGAGTACCACTGGTCCCTTTGATAGATAACTCAAAGAGGAGAAAATTTTTACTAATACATTTTGTGTCTGTACATACGCAGACACAAACCATCAAGGTAGCCCTACAACATTAGTAGTAGTAATAGTATTTATATACATGGGTGGATAATATGTATAAACACATTTATCAACTTCAAATCAGCCAAAAGTTGGCAGTGAAAATTCTAACTATGAAGTACACATAAAATCTCTTATTCAAAACTTATACAGAGAGTAACTAGATGGGGTATAACAGAAAAAAATATAGCTTTGGAGTCCAACAGACTTGAGTTTTAATTCTAGGTCTTCTACTGGGTAACCCTGGGCAATTAATTTCTCCGAACCTAGGATTTCTGATTTTTAAATGAGAGAATATTGAAAATGTACTGGATTTTTAAGATTAAGAGAGATAATAGTTACATAAATCTCATTGAACAAGACTTAATACACAGCAGATACTCAATTAGTATTAGGAAATATTTAATTGACTTGAAAAAAGTAGGGAATGTATTTATAAATATTTTAAAGAGAAAATTCAGCATTCTGATCAAAGATAAAAGCATTTTTTTCTCAACTCTTCTCCTTTGAAAAGAACCAAAAAGAATGAAAATTGGCAGAGGGGGAGAGAGTATTGGGGAGATCTTCAATGAAGCAATAAAATACCTACAAGTCCAAACCACAAAATGAAGAATATATGCTACTGAGATCTAAACCAGAATAGAGGAGAATACTACAAGCTGACACCCACCTCCTCAGACCTCAAGAAAGAATAAATTTCTCTAAAAGTACCACAGTCCGAAAGGATATCAAACGATCCTTTGATTAAAGTGATAAGATTTAGAGGCATGAGAGATAATAGAACTCGTAAGGAATATTCCTGCGAAGACCCAGTTCCACACTGAGGAACTGCAGGTGAAGTCCAACTGAATAAGGAAGAAACATGCAGATACGCCATCTTGTCTATAACCTAATCTCCTAAAACACTACCTGAAGTGAGGGAAAGGAAGCAGAGATGACCAGATCACAACACAGATAGCATGATTTAAGGTGCTTCATTGTAAGCCACACCAAACTTCTAATGCCAGAAACTAAGGAGAGATATAGGCAGAATGTTTTAAAAAAAAAAAATGAGGTTTACAAGACAACACATGCCAATTTTAAAGCTGCTAAGACTGCCCCAATTCATTCTATACTACCCCTCTTAATATTATTTTTCAGCAAATAGCTATCACGATAAATATGCCCCTATCTAAAGATAAACAATATGAAAGAAATTAGCACAGGATCTATATATTCATACATAATGGAAAAAAAACAGGATATTAGAGACACAGATCACACAGTAAAAGAATAATGATTTTCTCTCCTGCTCAAGGAAACAAAGAGTTTAGACAAATATTTCTCCTCAGTCTCAAATAAAAATAACATGACCTGGGTGAGGGTGGAGGAGAAGAACTCAAAGAAAAGATAAGAGAACAGTAGTTGAAAAGTGAGCTGACAGAACTTAGAAAAGAAATGGAAGAAGGAAAATTAAGCCATTTTACATAGATGAAAGTCTCATTAGATGTAATAAAAAATTGTTTTAACAACTGAAACTAGGGCATAGAGGAAGGATTAAGGAAATCATTTAAAAAGAAATGTAAAAATGAACAAAAAGAAAATATTGGGGATAGAACTGATAATTAAGAAAATAATGGATTTGCAACATATATATCATTATTGATTCTGAAGAAAATAATTTTTTAAATGGATCTACACACACCAAAAAATTACTTATTAAAGAAGAAAATAGTTCATGTCCCCAGGAAACGGTAAAACATAACAATGATGCTAAAATATAACATCATAAACTTTGTACTTTAAAGACTTACAGGTAAGAAAAAACAATCACCTGCAAAACTGGAGGTAGAAGGGGTTGTTGCAAGAATAAAGTGGGTCTCAGCCTTTGCCCCAACAATATTAAATATCAGAGAAAAAGTGGAGCAAAGTCTACAGAATCCTGAAGGTAAGTGTGACCTAATAATGTTATACCCAGCCAAGTTTCTTTCAAGTATAAAAGCAACAAAGATGAAACATAAAAATATATAAACATAAAGATTACTGAAGATTGCTCGAAGAAAATACTACCTGAAGATAAAATCCACCTAAGCAAGCAATGAATCAAAAAGAAGCTAGTGCTAAAAGTACTAAGCAACACTGTAAATTATGATACAATGTGGAAATAATAAATCAAAGCAGGGAGTGAAAGAAGAGGATAGGGAAAAAGTATAAATTAATTTAATTATCTTTCATAGCAGAGGGTACTATTTAAGTTGAATTAGGTGGTTTTCTTTTTTAATGACCTTAACCTTATCCTCTTTATTTGCTTGTTTGTTATTTCACAAAGATCTTTAGGAATTAATATGTCTTGCTATAAAGATATATCTGAAGTTAGGAAATATCCCCAATTTCATTTAAGTTCTTTTATTAAATTTTAGAAAAATTAAATTCAACAATTATGAAATGCAGGCTTCCTATCCCAAGGAAACAAGAGGTTTCCCCATATATTTTCTCTTCACATGCATAAATAAAAAGAGACTAGTAGTGTCTCTACACTACTCTATTCAGAAAGGGGTCTATTTATCCTTATTCTTTACGTTTCTTAATCCATAGTATGACCAAAAAATAAAGCAAAGCTAACTAACTGGCTCATAATTTCATGACCTTTATCTCATCAGCACTAGGCTCTAAATCCAATTTTCCAAAACCATAACAGTTTACTTGGTTCTGTAAAAATTGTTCGATCCTGGTGTCTAACATACAATTATATCTAGTAGTAATCTAGTTCATTTAATAATAAAAGGGAACTTTGGATTCCTATAGTTTCCTTAGCAAATTTCAATTACTGAATCTTACTTAGAACATGTCTACTATATCATGATTCAAAATCTTTTTAAATAACCACATGTATTCCACAGCAACTTAATAAAATTACTTTATAAAAACAGACCTAGACCTAAAACATCTTAATATGTAAGTCCAAATAAAATCCAGTCTCAATATCAATTTCTGGTTTCAATGAGACAATAGCAAGATTCAAAAATATCTACATATCTTTGAAACATGATATGCCAATGTTTTTAAGCATCAGGCACACAAAGTTGTAAGTTGTGAATTACAAAGGTCTTAGAACAAATTTGCAAAGTGAAATCACCCTTCACAGGTGAGATATTCTGTTTATTCTATGGAGAAACATTTTGGTTTAAATTAAACTTTTGCATGTTTTGGATATTGCTGCAATAAGGACACAACAAGGGAAAGAGGATAACATTTCATCATGTTCAGCATAATACAAGTATAATATGAATTTCTGATAGAAATATTTTCAAGGAAATGAAATCACTGAATAAAATTTCATTTAATATTGATGCCCTATATCATCAAAAAATACTTAGATGCAAAATCACATATTTGGCATCTGTTTAAAACATAATACTTAGCATACTGATTATATTGATTCAGCAAAAAACACATTAAAATGTTCAACACAAATGAAAAGTATATAATATCAGTACCTTGAGGTGGAAACATAATATTTAAAACTAAATTAATATATCTTTCGTATTTGGGGCATAATTTAGTCTGTGAAAATGGGTAAGATAGATATTCATGGTAACTAAAAAAAATTGTATATCCTTAAAAATTAGGTAAAACGAAGGATGAACACAAAGCTCAATGCAAGACTTAAGACCAAAAAAACTGTCTCTTGAGATCTGAAAAATCATATTCTGAGATATGAATTCTGGAGAAGATAAAGGTGAAAAACATACTTGAAAGTCAACTATTAACTCCTTCCCATCACTCTTTTCCAGCAGCAGAAAATGGCTGCTACATTTTCATCCTAACATGTTAAAGTGAAAAAGATTTTAAAGATAGCATATCCTCACTGAAAACATGAAATTTCATCTTCAGCATAATATTAGTTAATCTCTAACTTTTCATTTTGTCTTATTAGGGTACATGTTTGAGCAGGAGCAAGACGTAAAAGGGAAGTTCCTATATACCATAATAAATAATATTATGTCATTTGGTAATGACAGATTTGTTCAAATGTTATTTTGAAAAATAAATATATTCTTCCTACAAACAGTTTATTGCTATCCTACAAGATATCAAGAAAAAAAATCACACAAAAATAAAAATTCACAGTCCCAAACAAGGATAATTTTGAATTATGATCAGTTTTTGAAAACAATAACATTACATTTGTTGAGCACATGTTCTTCTCTTGTCCTCCTTAACATAACACCAATCTACAGATCCAAAGCATATATTCAAATAAACATATAATTAGGAATGTTAAAATGAATCAATTCATAATTATAAATTGGCCATTTAAAGCAATAACTTGTCCATTATAACACATTTTCAACACTATATGAAATACAATTAATAAAACAATCATAGCAAAAGAGATGAGTCTAACAAAATATACAAGGTTTTATCATCTCTTAATCTACAGATTATACAATATTGGTTAGTGATGCAGAAGTCCTCATACAGAGAAACCTGGAAAATTCTCAAATGGTTAATTCTTAGGCCTGTACATCACGGAACTATGAAAATTTCTAAAACAAAGCCTTGGAACCTAAAAGAAATACACCTATAGATAAAAATTGATTTTATTAAAATATTTTAAAGGCTTAATCGCACAGAATCATATTTATTCCAGGACCTAAATTCTATAGAATTTTGTCTTATCTATAAAATGAATTTGAAATAGATGACTTCCAAGGTCTCTCCAGTTTTAAAATAATGCAGTTCTATAATTTTTGAAATATAGGAAGTCCTGTATTTTCTATAGCAAACATAGAAGCACACAAATGGATTTAGTTCTGAAAGTCTTCTTAGAACTTGGAATGTACTTTCTCATAGAAACAATGATACAAATAGAATCCTATGCCAGTCCACTCATGCATAGCTGAGCACTGGATTATGGTAGCACTCTAGTTTCTCTAAGAAAATATGTATTAAGGTCTCTCTGGAAATCCCAAGACAAACTGACTCCTGATCCTCACTCCCCACCACGCCAAGAGGAGGAAGGATCTACTGATGTCAGCAGCAGCAATTTCAAGAGCAAGGCATGAGACATTAGTAAAGTGTCATCCATTACACTTTCAATGCCGCCTTCTTTTCCTCCTTCTACAAAGGCCCTTTCAGTGGAACCCTCATCAACAAAGCTATAGCCATGACACTAATGTCCATGCAGCTGCCAAAGAGGGAGGAGAAATTCTGCAGAAGATTTAAGATGAGTATTGATAGTTAGGGATTATCTTTAACCTAATCCAGAAGCCAAGATATGTGAATGTTTTATAATCACAGTGATTTCCTCATAAAGGTGGAATTTGACCTGCCCATTGCAGAGCAGAAGTACGTTAGTTTTTTAGTTTTGAGATGCTGATGTTTGCTTACTGCACGTATAGATCTTCCTAAGAATGAATATGCTAAAGATATTTTGCAAGCTGGTGAAAAATGTCTACCGGATGATGGCGTCCTTAAGTTTATCTGCAAAACTGATAAAATTCTTTGGCTAGTAGACTGCTCTCCAGGTAAATGCAGGCCAGACGTGGCCTAGCAGGGAAAGCTATTACTTATAGCCATGCTCCAAGAATCATATAAGCACACTGTTTATTCCTTGTCTCTCTTTTTTAGAGAGAAATCATGTTTTTAGCATGATCGATACTTTTAAAAATTGGTCTTAAATGCTAAATATAACTTTTAATTTTCCATGAATACAACAACATTGGGGATGTCTAAAATCCAGGCATTGATTATCTTTAGTTGTAAAATTTGCCAAATACTGATTTAGGAAGTCATTTATTTTATGAGGAGCCTGATAGACAAGTGTATCACCAAGGAGAAATTCCCCCAAAAAAGGCATTGTGAAGCAGGCATCTGTTAATATCTTCTTTTCTTGAAATATTTGGTTAGATAAGTTGTTTTCATTACTTTCATCTAGGACCTGATCCAAGCATGTTTCAATTTCTGCAACTGAAATTCGCAAATGTTATTTTCCATCATGCTGGCACGCTGTTATTCTCCAGATCAGCCTCACATGAGGGGACTGTTATCGATTGTGAAAGCACAACAGGTGGGTCACATCAAAGGTCACATTAGTTTTGTTCACAGGCCCAGACACAAGGTTCTCATTATCCTTAATAAAAACAGAAGCTAGTAATAAAAACATATCATTGAAATAACATCTCTCTCCATTCATATGCAATAACTTCACATACTAGAACCTACCATTTCCAAATTCTGCTGCTGGTTATAATAGCATGGTCATTTTGTGGTGATAGTTATAAAAATAATGGTATAAATTATGACCTCACAAGCAAACTTCTACAGCAATCGTTTGAACTGTTGAACTCCAGATTCACAAAAACCTCCCAGGATAAATCTGTCCTACAGAATTTAGCAAGGTAAGAAATCTTGAGCATTTTAATCAATATTGTGACTGAGAATTTTAATAACCCCAGTTATTAATGAAACAGCAAATCAAGAAGACTTCGGAATCAGTTATGTAGTTCCATTTAAATTCTGTTTAGCTAAAACAGAAATATTATCTAATCCTAATATAATATGAACAAAAATACTCATTTCTTAAGGAACTCCATGCTCTGTACCATTAGAATTCAAAAGTTTGTTCAACAAAGAGATTTTATTTTAAAGACTGTGATCAATTCAGTGGAGTACTTTTTTTCAACACCAGGGACCAGTAATTGGTAAGTGACAGTTCATATTTACATTACTCATAGTCTCCTAATTCCACTTCTGAAAAGGTATAGTATTTTATTTCCAAATCAAAAGCAGTCTACACACACACACACACACACACACACACACACTGCCATAAGAAAACTTTTAAAAAATTAATTAGGTAGAAATATAAATTGAGCACCTACTAATATGCCAGGCAATGTCTATTAACAAGGAACTCTTCACCTCAAAAGCAGGTTCTTTTTAGTAGTAATATAATCCTCCATACTAATATTGAAAGTAAATTTAACTAACCATAATTAAATGAATATGTAGCTTTGTAGGAATACATTTACTTTATAGACCAATATATATCAGCATATATTGTTGCCCAAAGTTTAACGATAATATCATTATCATTATTTAACTATAATTTTATAATTTAATAATATTGATAATTTGAGCCTCTTTTTAAAATGTGATGAGTAGGACACCTGGGTGGCTCAGTCAGACTTGATTTCAGCTCATGTCATGTTCTCAGGGTTCTGGGATCCAACCCCATCCGGCTCCCCACTCAGTGAGGAGTCTGCTTCTCTTCCTCTTTCTCTCCCTCTGCCCCTCCCCCTACTCACACCCGTGTACTCTCTCTCTCTCTCTCAAAATAAATTTTAAAAATCTTTAAAATGTGATGGCTATGATATAGATCTTTTTATTTCTAACACAGGAAAAATCTCACGTTAATTTCCTTTCAGTTCTCAATATTGATGGTTCCAGTAGTGATATCACAGATACAAGAGGGAAAAGTATGCTAGCTAACATACAAGTTTCACAGAACCAAAGCTCTTTATTAAGCTCTATATTACCAGCCCAAACTTCATGTTCTGTCTTCAAATCTTCATGCCAATGATATTCAAAATTAGTACATCCAGATATAATTTGATACGAAATTAGATAAATATATATATTTTTAGAGAGAGAGAGTGCATGCACAAGCGGGGGTGGGAGTAAAGGGGCAGAAGGAGAGGGAGAGAGAAAATCCATGCCCAGCATGGAGCCTAACTCGGGGCTTGATTTCACAACCCTGAGATCATGCCCCAGCCAAAATCAAGAGTTGATTTTAACTGAATGAGCCATCCAGGCACCGTTAGACAAATATTTTTACAGCTTTCAATCTCATGATCTAATCCCCTCCTTGTCTCTTCATATGATAATAAAAGTAATGATTATGATTAAGTTAATAATCATGGCTCACACTTATACAGCACTTAGTATATCACATTACATATATCACAATAATTATATTATTTTCTTTATTTTAAAGATAAACTGAAGCATCTCCCCTTCCCTCTACCACACACAACTTATATTTATTCCATTAGAATGCTATGCTTTTGGGGTGCCTGGGTTGTTCAGTCAGTTAAGCAGCTGCCTTTGGCTCAGGTCATGATCTGAGGCTCCTGCGATTGAGCCCCGCATCAGGTTCCCTGCTTAGTGGAGAGCCTGCTTCTCCCTCTCCTTCTGCTGCTCCCCCTGCTTGTGCTCTCTCACTCTGTCCAATAAATAAATAAAATCTTTATTAAAAAAAAAAAAGAATGTTATGCTTTTAAGGTTGAAGTTTAAATAAAATTCTTTTTTTGCATTTTTTTTATTTTTTATAATTTTTTATTATGTTATGTTAGTCACCATACAGTATAGCCTTAGTTTTTGACGTAATGTTCCATGATTCATTGTTTGTGTATAACACCCAGTGCACCATGCAATATGTGCCCTCCTTAATTCTTAAAGTGTGGGTATTTATTGTGTCATTAAACTAGAATTTACATGAAAAATTACACCAAATATACTAAATTCATCCAGGTACTAAACAAGAATGAAGATGTTCTCCTCTTTACTTTACATCAGTGAAAGCTCAGTTTGATTTTTCTTAGATAAGGTGATCCACAACTTCCACTCCTGACAATGATGAAGTAACAACAACTGGATTTACCTTAAACAACTAGAAAACAAAATGCATAAAAGGGATAAAGAAAGGGGGGGTAATCAGAAGGGGGAATGAAGCATGAGAGACTATACACTCTGAGAAACAAACTGAGGGCTTCAGAGGGGAGGGGGGTGGGGGAATGGGATAGACTGGTGATGGGTAGTAAGGAGGGCACGTATTGCATGGTGCACTGGGTGTTATACGCAACTAATGAATCATCAAACTTTACATCAGAAACCAGGGATGTACTGTATGGTGACTAACATAATATAATAAAAAAACATTAAAATAAAAAAAATTTTTTTAAGTTTTTAAAAACTGTGATTTTCAGAAACTGAACAATAGGCAGCACAGGACTATGATTCCTGAGAAAAGGGAAATGAGTGAGCTAAATATTGCTCCTGGAGGCTTCAGGTCACAGAACAGAAAGGGGGGATCCCAAAAAAGATTAAGGATCAGAGACTCAGGCTAGAATTAACAGGGAAGATCACCACAAAAGAAGAATGCTGCATAAAGAAAGAGATTCAGAGACGTACGCAGGGGTCCCATTCAGTCTTTGAATAGAGATCTGCATATAGGTTAGAGAAAATTACACTACTCTGGAAAAATACCACTGGAAAACAATAGGTTGAAAAATGTAGGGGGGCGCCTGGGTAGCACAGTCATTAGGCGTCTGCCTTCGGCTCAGGGCGTGATCCCGGTGTTCCAGGATCCAGTCCCACATCAGGCTCCTCTGCTGGGAGCCTGCTTCTTCCTCTCCCACTCCCCCTGCTTGTGTTCCCTCTCTCACTGGCTGTCTCTCTCTCTGTCAAATAAATAAATAAATAATCTTTAAAAAAAAAAAAAAGAAAAGAAAAATGTAGGAAGCCCACACAGGGCTGAGAATAGTTCATATTCCCACAGCCACATAGAAAAGACATCATAATACATGGACATCAAGAAGAATCATCAAAAACATCTCATCAGCTAGTGGTTCTAAAATTATTCCTAGTACATACTGCCTCACTAAAAAAGCTTAAAAGCCAGCCTCACTTAAGTGATTTCAAGCAACTTTATGTATCAGACATATCACAATATTATTTAAAGGAACAAAACAAAATCTAGCCTTCAATATCATAAAATTCACAATGCTCATCAATCAATCAAAAATGAAGGCCTTACAAAACATTACTGAAAGAGATTAAAGAAGACCTAAATAAAAAGAAAGACATCCCATGTTCATAGATTGTAAGACTTAATATTGTTAAGACAGAAGTATTCCCCCAAATAGATCTATAGATTCAATAAAATCCCTACTAAAACCAGTGGCCTTTTTTGCAGAAATGGAAAAGGTGATCCTAAAATTTATATGAAAGTGCCTGGAACCCTGAATATACAAAACAATATTGAAAAAGAAGAAGTAAATTGGAGAACTCACTTTATCCAATTTCAAAATGTACTACAAAGTTACAGAAATCAAAACAGTGTGATACTGGCATAAGGAGAGAATATAGATAAATAGAAGAGAGAATGAGAGCCTAGAAATAAACTATGCATCTATGATCAATTGATTTTCAACAAGGGTGCCAAGACCATTCAATGAAGAAAGAATAGTTACTCTAACAATGCTAGGAAAACTGAATATTCACATGCAAAATGCACTTGCCTCACATCATATACAAAAAATAAATAAATAAATAACTTGAAATAGACCAAAGAACTATATGTGAGAACTAAACCTATAAAACTCTCAGAAGAAAACATAGGAGTAAATCTTCATGGCTTTGAACTTGGCAGTTTTTTGTGTGGTTTTTGTTTTTGTTTTTGTTAGATATGACACAAGTAACAAGAGAAAAACTACTTTGGACTTCATCAAAATTAAAAATTTTTGCACACCAAAGGGACACTACCAAAAAGTGAAAGCCCACAGAATGGAGAAAATATTTGCAAATCATATATCTAATATGGGCCTAGTACCCACAATATATAAAGAACTTTTACAAGTCAACAATGAAAAGACAAACCAATTTTATTTTTTTTTAAGATTTTATTTATTTGAGAGAAAGAGAGAGAGAGAGAACGAGCAGAGGGAAGGGGCAGATGGCGAGGGAGAAGCAGGGATCATGACCAAGCCAAAGCCAGACACTTAACCAACTGAGCCACCCAGGCTCCCCAACACAAACCAATTTTAAAAGGTTCAAAGGCTTGAAAAGATACTTTCCCAAGAAAATATACAAATGGCCAATAAGTACATGAAAATATGTTCAACATCATTGTTCATTAGAAAAATGTAAATCAAATCACAATGAGATTCACAAATCATTTTACACCCATTAGGATTAGTTATAATTAAAAACAACAACAACAACAACAACAGAAAATAACAAACATTGATGACGATGCAGAGAAAGTGGAACTCTCATATATTGTTGGTAGGAACGTAAAATGTTGTATCCACCGTGGAAAACAGTTTGGCAGTTCCTGTTACACTAAACACAGAACTACCATATGATCTAGCAATTCCAATCCTAGGTACATTCCAAAAAATAAATCAAAACAGATGTTCAAACAAAAATTTAAACATGAATGTTCACAGGAGAACTATTCATAATAGCCAAAAGGTAGCAACAACCCAAATGTCAATCAACTGATAAACAGAAAGATAAATTAAGGTATAGCCATACAATGGAATATTATTCAGCCATAAAAATGAAGTAAGTATTGATACATGCTACAACAGAGATGAATCTAGAAAATAGGCTAAGTGAAAGAAGCTAGATACAAAGGCCACATTATATGATGCCATTTATATGAAATATTTAGAATAGGCAAATTCAAGGAGACAGAAAGATTAGTGGTTGCCAGGGTCTGGGGTAGTGGTGAGAAATGAAGAATGACTGCTTAAAAGGTATTGTTTTACTTTTGGGGTGACAAAAATGTTCTGGAACTAGAGCAGTAATGGTTGCTCAAAATAATGAATGTACCAAATTTCTGAAATTATTTATTTATGTTAGATGAATATTACCACAATAATTTTTTAAAGCTTTAAAAAAATTCTAGGCTGGCAAAGAAACAGGAAAACATGACTCATGACCAGGAGAAAAATCAATCAATAGAAATAAACCCAGTAATGACAGAGATGATAAAACTAGCAGGTAAGGATATTAAAAGAGCTTTAAAAATGTGCTCCACATGTTCAAAAATATACAGAAAAACATGAACATGTTAAAGAGAAATGGAATATGCGAAAAAGGCATATAACTTCTAAGGAGGGAAAGTATAATATCTGAAATGGAAAACACACTGGATTGGATTAACAGCTAAACTTGAACACAGAGCGATAGAACCAAATGATTCAAATTGAAGCACTCAAGGAAAAGAAAAATTTAACAGATGAATAGAGCATCATGTAGTCTACCATACACATAAGTGGAATCTCAAAAGAAAGGAATATAGCCCAAGCTTTCCAATTTTGAAGAAAACTATAAACCCATAGATCTAAGAAGTTCAACAAAGGCCACGCAGAAGAAACATAAAGAAATCATATAAAGATACAAAATACTTCATAATCAAATTATTGCATAGTGATAAAAATAACATCTTTAAAACAGCCGGGGCCGGGTGGGGGGGATGACACAATATATGTAAAGAAAAAAAGTAAGAATGAAAAATAATTAATTTTTTTAAAAAGTAAGAATGATAGGGGGCGCCTGGGTGGCACAGCGGTTAAGCGTCTGCCTTCGGCTCAGGGCGTGATCCCGGTGTTAGGGGATCGAGCCCCACATCAAGCTCCTCTGCTATGAGCCTGCTTCTTCCTCTCCCACTTCCCCTGCTTGTGTTCCCTCTCTCGCTGACTGTCTCTATCTCTGTGAAATAAATAAATAAAATCTTTAAAAAAAAAAAAAAAAAAAGTAAGAATGATAGCAAACTCTTCATTAGAAGTTATACAACCTCAAAGATGATAAAGCAACACCACTAACATACTGGGGGGAGGGGGCCAAAAAGACCTGCCAACATAGAACCCTAAGAAAAATAACTTTCTAACATGAAGTAAAATAAAGACTTCCAGACAAACAAAAGTTGGGAGAGAATACACCAGCAGCAAATCTGCACTACAAGAAATGTTAAAGAAAGCTCTTCATATAGAAGTAAAATAATACTAGATGGAAATCTAGATTTACCAAAGGAATGAATAATGCCAGAAATGATAACTATACTAACAGAACTCTAACGGGAAACATTCTCCTTTTGTCATTTCTTCAAAAGATATTTGTGAACAATTAGACCTCCACAGGCAAAAAACAAAAACAAACAAACAAAAAAAAGAACCTTAACTCTTACCTCATACTATCATGCCATATATTAAAAATAAAGCTGAAATAGGCCTAATATGGGCTTAATACAGAACATAAAATTGTAAAATTTCTAGAAGAAAATCTATGAGAAAATCTTTCTGACCTTGGATTAAGTAGAGGTTATTTAAAAATATATATTATACAAGAAAAAAAACTGACATATTGGATTTCATCGAAATTTAAATCTTCTGCTTTTTGAAAGACACTGTTAGGAAAATGAAAAGATAAGCCCAGTCTGGGAGCGTTATCTGTACAAAACACATCAGACATGGAACATTTATCTAGAATATATAAAGAACTCTTCCAATTTAATTATAAAGAATAGACAAATGATTTTAAAAAATATTGCTCCAAAGATATATAGACAAGTAAGCACATAAAAAATTCTCAAAAACATCAATCATTAGGGAACTGCAAAATCAAATCTCAAATGAAATAGTACTATAAATCTACTAGAATCACTAAAACATTTTTTTAAAAGTAGAATACCAAGTGCTGGTGAAGTTACGGAGCAATAGCGCCTATAAATTGCTTATAGGAATAGAAAATTGGTGCAGCCATTTTGGAAAACTCTGGCAGTTCCTTATAAAGTTAAACATTCATTCATCACCCAACAGAGTAATTCTATTCCTAGGTATTTATCCAAAAGAAACAAAAACATATGTCCACACAAAGATCTGTTGCAAATATTTAGAGCAGCTTTACTCATAATCACCAAAAAAAAAAAAAAAAAAAACAGGAAACAACCCAAAAGACCATCAACTGGTGATGGGAAAACAAACCGTGGCATATCCATACAATGGAATATTACTCAGCAAAAGAAAAATACATATTACTGTTACCTACAGCCACATGGAAGAATCTCAAAAGCACTGTGCTAAATGAAAGAAGCCACTCATATGACATTGTGGAAGAGGAAAGCTTATAAAGACAGGAATCTGATCAGTGGTTGATAGAGATGAAGGGTGAGTAAGGGATTGACTAAAAAGGGACATAGAGGAACTTTGGGGGATGATGAATATATCTTGAGTGTGATGCTAGCTTACATGATGCATATATTTATAAAAATGTATAGAAATGTATGCCTTAAAGGTTGAATTTCATTATATATAAATTATATCTCAACCTGACTTTTAAAAAAATTAATTGCCTAAAGGAAAAATAAGAACGGCATACTGTGGGGGTTTTGACATATATAAAAGTAAAATGTATGTCAACAATAACACAAAGGACAGGAGGGAAGAAATGGAAATACACTGTTGTCAAATATGGTTCTTACTCTATCCATGACATATAATAATATTCTTTAAAGGCAGATCATGATAAATTAAAAACATATATTAGAGGGCACCTGGGTGGCTCAGTGGGTTAAGCGTCTGCCTTTGGCTCAGGTCAGGATCCCAGGGTCCTGGGATCAAGTCCCTCATAAGGCTCCCTGTTCCACGGGGAGCCTGCTTCTCCCTCTCCTTCTGCCTCTCTCTCTCTCTCTCTCTCTCTGTGTCTCATGAATAATTAAATCTTTAAATATATATATGTACATATATATGAATACATACATATATATACATATATATGAAACCTTAGAGCAACGATAAACAGTAAAAAAAGGACAGCTAATTAGACAACAGTGGAGATAAAATGGAATCACTTTTAAATACTCCATAGATGGAACAAATAGGGAAAAATAACAAAATGGTAAATTAAACCAAAACCATACGGATATTATATTAAATATAAATGGTGCAACCAAGATCCAACTATGTACCATCTACAAGTAACCCACTTTAAAATAGATTCAGACCATGTGACACTCTTCTATTTGGCATATACGCAATAATATTTATAAATACAGAGTTAAAGGAGTAGCACAAAAATAATTTTAACATGAGAAATTTATCCCAAAACAAAACTGATCAAATAGAATATGTTTAATGCATTTCTTAATTAACATTTCAAGGCATTCTCTATAAATAGTCTAGACCATTTTAAATAAATCTATAATGTACATTTTTCTTACACACTTTAAGCTATACCTTCTATTTTCCCAATTTTGCATATTTCATTTATATTTGAATACTATATACAGAGAAAAATCATCTGAAATTTTCTAATACCTTAAACTTTAATATATATGACCCCAAAAATAAATTAGTACTTTTGACAAATTATAAACTAAAACAGAGTTTATGTGCTACATTTTAAAATCTCTGTTAATCATAAAAATCCTTTGAGCTAAAATAAAAGTAGGAAAATACATGTTATAAAACTGACATTTTACAAATAAAGTCCACTATAAAAACTTAAATGTGCCATGATCATTTCAATAGATGCAGAAAAAGCATTTGACAAAGTAGAATATCCATTCATGATAAAAACCCTCAACAAAACAAAGTAGGTTTAGAGGGAACATATCTCTACATAATAAAGGCCTATATGAAATACCCACAGCTAACAACACACTCAGTGGGGAAAAAACTGAGAGCTTTTTCCCTAAGGACAGGAACAAGAAAAGGATGTCCACTCTCACCACTTTTATTCAACATAGTACTAGAAGTCCTAGCCACAGCAATCGGACAATAAAAAGAAATAAAAGACATCAAAATTGGTAAGGAAGAAGTAAAATTATTTGAAGATGACATGACACTATATATTGAAAACCCTTAAGACTCCACCAAAAGCTACTAGAACAGACGAATTCAGTAGTCAAAGAATACTACTGAATAATCAATAATCAATGTAGAGAAATCTGTTGCATTTCTAAACACTAATAATGAAGTAACAGAAAGAGAAATTTAAAAAACAAGCCCATTTACAACTGCACCAAAAACAATTAAATATCTAGGAATAAACTTAACCTAAGAGATGAAAGACCTGTACTCTAAAAACTATAAAACACTGATGAAAGAAACTGAAGACAATAAAAAGAAATGGAAAGACATTCCATCCTCATGGATTGGAAGAACAAATATTGTTCAGATGTACTGTATGACTAACATAATAAAAAAATAAAAACAGTAAATGTAAAAAAATAAAAATAAAAAATAAAATGTCTATACTACTCAAAGTAACCTACAGACTTCATGTAATCCCTATCAAAATACCAACAGCCATTTTCACAGAACTAGACCAAACAATCCTAAAATTTGTATAGAACAACAAAATACCCTCAATAGCCAAAGCAATCTTGAAAAAAAAAAGAAAAAAGAAAAGGTAGCACAATTCCAGACTTTAAGTTATATTACAAAGCTGTAGTAATCAAAATAGTATAGTACTGACACAAAAATAGACACATAGATCAATGGAACAGAATAGAAAACCCAGAAATAAACCCACAATTATATGGTCAATTAATCTTCAACAAAGCAGGAAAGAATATGCAATAGGAAAAGGACAGTCTCTTCAACAAGTGGTTGGAAAAACTGGACAGCCACATGTAGAAGAATGAAATGGGACCACTTCTTACACCACACACAAAAATAAACTCAAAATGGATTAAGGACCTAAATGTGAGACCTGAAACCATAAAAAATCCTATAAGAGAGCACAGGCAGTAATTTCTCAGACATTGGCCATAGCAACTTTTTTCTAGGTATGTTTTCTGAGGCAAGGGAAATAAAAATGAAAATAAAACTATTGGGACTACATCAAAAGAAGAAACTTCTGCACAGCAAAGGAAACAATCAACAAGACTAAAAGACAACCTACAAAATGTGAGAAGATGATAGATGATAGATAGATAGATAGATGATAGATAGATAGATAGATAGATAGATAGATAGATAGAGATATAATGGAATATTATTCACCCACAAAAAAGAATGAAATCTTGCCATTTGTAACAACATGGATGGAGCTAGAGACTATTATGCTAAGCAAAATAAGTCAGTCAGAGAAAGACAAACACTATATGATTTCACTCATATGTGGAATTTAAGAAACAAAGGGAGAGAAACCAAGAAACAGACCCTTAACTATAGAGAACAAACGGATCCTTACCAGAGGAGAGGAAGGTGGAGGGATGGATAAAATAGGTAATGGGGATTAAGTGGTATACTTATCATGAAAAAAAAAAGCCACTTAAATGTGGGAAGTGAATTCTCTAGGCCAAACGTAAGATTTATGTAATTTAGAAAGATAAGCATAATTTATTACCCTCTCCCTCCAAAAACATATGCAATCAAAATATATCTCACTCTGTTAGTGTAGAAGTTATGTTTTTATCTATTCACACTTTAGAGTCTATTGGGTTTTTTTTTTAATATTTTATTTATTTATGTGACAGAGAGACAGCCAGCGAGAGAGGGAACACAGCAGGCGAGTGAGAGAGGAAGAAGCAGGCTCCCAGCAGAGGAGCCCGATGTGGGACTCGATCCCCGAACGCCGGGATCACGCCCTGAGCCGAAGGCAGACGCTTTAACGACTGCACTACCCAGGTGCCCCTAGAGTCTATTGGTTTGGTCAAATGAATAAGGTTGAATCACATATTTATTGCACCCAACAATTAGAGCCTTCCACAAATGGAAGTATTTTTTCTAAACAATTATTGACAAGATGTTGCTATCAATGACACTTGATAAAGAAATATGGACTTTATATTTCCCCATCCTTTTGTTTGTTTGTTTGTTTGTTTGGTTTGTTTGGGTTTTTTGTGGGGTTTTTGCCTTTTTTCTTTTTTAATTGAAAACAGTGGGGGCACCTGGGTGGCTCGGTCGTTACGGTCTGCCTTCAGCTCAGGTCACGATCCCAAAGTCCTGGGACTGAGCCCCGCATTGGGCTCCCTGCTTGGCGGGGAGCCCACTTCTCCCTCTCCTGCTCCCCCTGCTTGTGTTCCCTGTCTTGCTGTGTCTCTCTGTCAAATAAATAAAATCTTTAAAAAAAAAAAAACAGTGGTAATTCTATTATATTTTGTCCAATCCTGAAGGTTACAGAAGAATGAGGTTCAGGTCTCTCAGCATACCAGAGGATTAAAAAAAAAGTGTTATATAAAATTCCTAAAAGTTATAAATTATGATCTGCAAGGTTAAATGAGATCCTCTTTGCCATAAAAAAATTACAGAGTATTCTGGGCTGACACTCATAAGTTAGGGTGATTGGTAAATACCACAGAACTGTGACACAAATGGAGAACCAGGAAAATTAATATGGCAATTTATAATACCGGTCTAGAAGGGAATAAAAAATCCCTGATATAAAATTACTCAAAAAGTAACACTATAAAAATATGAGGATTGTTTTTATGATCATTTTATTATATTTCATAATAAAAATAACAATTATTAAATAGTGTCAACAAAAAAGATTGAAAATCTGGACTTTACACCCAGGAATTTATCATCTTCAAAAATATTTTCTTTCTTCAATTAGTAATCTTCCTTTTAGTAACTAAACTATGTGTAAAAAGGAAGACACTTGAAATGATAACACTTTAAAACAGAAGTGTGTGAATGGCAACAATCTAGCAGCCACATCTCCAAATGGAGACCATATCTTTTAAAAGGTATTCATCCTAGGACCATCTAATATAAATTGGTGCCCTAACTCCAAGCGGATACAGGATAAAACTAACAATAAGTAAAATGACAACAAATTCATAAAGACAGGCTAGATGAGTTTCATTGGTGACCTAACAACAAAATAATGAACTCTATTATTCAGGTCCTTAACTAGTCCTAATTTCTAACACCACTTCATCAGTGACCTTCTCTAAAAGATGAATAATAAAACATTTTCTGTCAATGAACTAACTAGTGGGTATCTTTGACTCTTAAATATAACATAGAAGTTACAGAGTATTTGAAGTATTTTAGTATGGTCAACAAGACTAAATAGGAAGTGGTAGCCCCTACTGGGAGATAGTACTCAGCTCATTTGAAAGGATAATTGGTCATTGGGACCTAACAGTTTTAAGAGAAAAGGCAATAAATACATTGATAATCATCATCAAAGCTTTCCTGGAAATGTTACAGGTAACCTTAGTCTCATTACTTCCCAGTATTACCCAACAAAAATGAATAGTAGGGAAAAGAATTGAATCACTGTGAACTAACAGCAAATAAAAGTGCTAAAACCCTTGCAAAGCTAGGTTTCTCAAAGCTACACGATGTTCATGCTCTGTGTAAAGATCATACTCCTGTTAGTTATTGGTCTGGGAGAGCAATGTATCAGCCAAATAAACCATAACAGGGTAACATGGAACTTACTACTTTATCCAATCAATTTAGGCTTTTTTCTCCTTCTTCCTTCCCTCCCCACCTTATCTTCCTTTCCTCTTTCAACAACAATTAAATATCTATTATGTGCCAAGCACAGTACTCTGTAGAGGCCAAAATAGTTAAAAAGATATAGTCTATGCCTTCAAATGTCGCTCACAACTGATTTTATTCCAAAAACAGTGATTCTAGCAGCTAACTGTATAATATTTGGTCCAAGCCTTTATAGTCATTTCCCCAAAATTACCCCAAACTATTCTTACTCCCAACAACTGAACTGTACCATAAATGTCAAGGATTTCTAAAAATATGAAGCAATCATAAACATATTAACTTTCCTTTATACTTCTGCTATTTCCAATAAACTGTTAAAATTCAAAGAAAATCAAGAAAGAGGTCAGCCTGAACTGTTCCAACAAATCCTACATGTGATGAAAGCAGGAAGAGGGAGGGAGAAGGAATTAAAAAACAAAAAAAAAAAACAAAAAACAAAACAAAAACAAAAAAAACCTTTGTACCTGCCAAAATTCAGCAGTTATGTGATATCTTAAAAATCAGTTGTTCTGCACGTAGTGATATAATGATGGGGAAAAAAGTAATTATAATTAGGTGTCTATTTTGATTCCTCTCTCCATAGTATCAGTAGTGAATGTCATTTGATTTTGGCAAAAGATAAGGTCACTGACTCTTAAAAGGTGTTCAGGATTACTTCTTTGAATGTTTCACACGGAAATATCTAAAACTGGAATACATCTCAATCTCAATCACATACTGGCCAGTAAGAAAATTTGCAAAATTCACAACCAAAAATAAATACATAAACAAACAAATAGAATCTGTAGTATCAATAACATTTTAAAAATTCAACAATCTGAAAAAGAAAAGAATTTTTTTAACTTATACAATAAAAAGTTGACAATGCTATGAAAACTCATTAAATCTTTCACTGTGTACATTTATTGAGTCTAAACTACCATGAATTAGCTGATCATCTACCAAGATAACTATAATTATTTCTTTTTTTTAATTATTTTTACTCAGGTATTATGGGTAATTTAAGCATTTAGATGTTTTTCCTAAATAAAATATATTATCATTATTATTACATCTAAAGTCTTAAACACATAAAAAATTTTACCAGAAGAATTTCATACACCAGAAAGTTAAATCACTTTAATAAGTGGAGATATGATGAACATATTAATAAACTGAAGTGACTTCTCCCATGTACCTTGCTAGTTAAGTAATATTATGAACAATTCATATTTACCAATAATTCAATAATGTGTTTTGGTAATTCTATATCCAGATGGGCTTTTTAATATACGTGTTTCCTTCTCAAAACTCTGATTGTGATACCTTGATTGGAAAAACTGACATACTACTTCTAGGTTTTTGCTATATATACTTTTTATGTAAAAGAAAAAAGAATCAAAACTTTATTATGTTTGATTCAAAATGAGGACTTACTCAAAAGAATGTCATAGCTTTTAATTATATTCTATAGTATTTTCTACATCAAGCATCTAACAAAAGGTCCTTAAATGAATATATAATCATCACTGGAAACAGATAATTTAGTAATAGGTTCAAATAGCCAGAATGGCTGAGGATATTACAGTCGTAATTATCAGAGATTCATTACAGTCATAGTCTAAAAATGAGGGAAAAATCAAAAGCACTGAAATTACATGTCCCTAGATCAACAACACTCTCCAGCCATCAGTTAAACCAAAATAAATAGAACCACAGCTGAAAATATACTAAATAGTTATATTCTAAAAACTACCTGCAATGCTGACCTAATTCCTTTTTTTCTCAAAGAACACCACATTTTCATACTTCTTCCTATGAAAATAAAAGTACTCCAACTAAATCTTTTGACCCAAATATTCAAATATAACGAAAAGGTAGCTGTGCTATCCTCTTTAAAGGTATAGTTCAAATACAACCACAGAATTACATGCAAAAGTAACGATAAAAGCATTAGCTATTAATCTAGGACAAGCATCTCTAACATTTTCTATGTTGATTAAAATGTTCTAACATTTCATATTGAAGTATCTGGTATCAAGCCATGTAATACAGCTTTGTTTTCAGCATTAATATTTTATCCTGATCGTAAATCTACTTTTATTCAAATTGCTGCTATTATTTAAGCATCATTGTTCTTGTACTTTGCTTTATTGCCTTTTGCATATAATAAAAAGCATGAGAAATTCATACAATATAGAATGCTTACAATTTTTATTCTGTAGACAAACAATACAACACAATCATAGGGCTCAGCTGTGAGTGCTTCTAGGATCAAATTAAGTAACTTCATTCCAGGAATTTCTGACTTTATTCTCTAACTTGTCATTATTCTTATATGCCATAACATGATTGCCACACATAATTTCCCTTCTTCAATGTCAGTTAAATATCCTCCAAGCTTGAGAATCCCAGCACTTCTGATGATATTCTCAAAATATACTGTTTCTAGTTAGTCATATTAAATACACTGATCACAAGCACTAAATATAACTATGGTTTTTCACAAAATTTTATCTCTCCATCCTAGCTTCCCTTGAATACTAGAGAAAGTCACATAAGCATAATTAAAGTGTCTGTGTGTGTGTGTGTGTGTGTGTGTGTGTGTGTGCACATCTACGTGGATTGTTAAGATGGGCAAAGTAAGGTTAGGAAATTTTCCACATGGCATTTGCAATTCATTTGACAAATTTCTTAAGCCTTCACTCTTCTCCAATTTGTTCCTCAGCACCCCTTCTTCTATTCACCTTTTACCCTAAACTCCCCTCTGGAAAATTTACTCTACGCTAAATACATCCAGTTAATCCATTCCCTCATCCAAATTTCTTCTTGACTATACATTACCCCTGGAATATCCTCCCTAGCTAGTTCCAGCTTACCAACCTTCCTTTCTTTCATGAAGCTTCTTCTGATTTAACTAACAAAAAGCTGACAATCTCCACATAAAAGTTAATCTAAACATAAAATTCCATGACTCTCATTCACTATTTCACAATTACCCTTTGCTCATATATGTCTCTTATGTATCTGTTTCAAATATTCTTATTTCTTATCTGATATACCTTTATAATTATAAATGATAATATGATAATATCAGTATAAGTAAATATCAATATAAATAAATATAATATCAGTAATATTATTTTCATCATTATTAGCTCCTACAAGTCTATAGAAGTATTTCATGACTTACATAGCACAAGAATCATCTTTTTCAGGTGATAGTGTCATCTAACATTTTGGGTAATAAAGATACCCGATAAGCCCTTTTGCTATGTAGCTAAATCATAATGACTTATAAAGGCCTATATCTACTAAAGACCCTCATTAACTTTCAGATGTTGGCTCTGTCTCTGTCCTTTAGAAGTCAAAACACAATTTCAAAAATTAGCCAAACACCTAAAATATTTTTTCTAAACAATGCCAACTATCAAGAATCTGAGTGTATCCCTAACTTGACTAGATGTTTTAACATTATGTAAGTGGCCTCTGAAACTAAAGCAGGAAGAAGAATCCTGGAAGAATATTTTCTTGAGGATTGGTCATAGTAGACTCACATAACTCTAAAAATTCTGCTGGTTGGCCAAAACTTTAAGATACCAAATAATTTATTCTCAACTTTCCAACCTCCTGCCTTCACAAGCCAACCTTCCTGGGCTTCACCTAGAAAACTTCCTTGCTACCACCTAGGAATTTTTAAATCTGCCACCAGCTAAATACTCTCCAAAAGACATAGTACCTCTTTTTGTGCCCAATCTTCAAGAAATACCATGGATTGCTCTCATACCATTCAAGTCCTAGAGACTAGGGGGAAATTATGTTTGCCTAAATGGAAAGGATAACTTACAAAGAACGAAGCTATTCACTATGAACTACAATCGTTGCTCTGCAACGGAGAATTTAGTCAGGTTTCTCATATGCCACTTTGAAAACTTTTGTCCAAAGCAGAAACCTAACTTCACTATATCTGTTCTTTCTCAAGACTTCTAACAATCTAAAGATGAAGGGGTTGCACTCTAGTAAACTGAGAAGGCAAGGTTAAGGCCCTTGTTTTTCAACTATGATTAGACCAATGCTTTAGTTCAGAGATTGAATGAACTAGTTGTGAAACACAACCCTCTGAGCAAACTAGACTATTTAGCAATACAGTAAGTGTACCCTTTCCTGATTTTCCATATGGAGCACCAATTTAAAAAAATGAGAATTCTCAGCTAAATAGCAGCTTTTCTTTCAAAGTAAAAAACAAAGGCCCTCTAACAGTGCTTACATTTGTGATACATCTGTAAAAAGTGATTTTTTAGCATCAGAAAGCATTTTAATTGTAGTAAACTGAACAATGCTGAAATTGTTTGAAGAGGAGATTAAATTTAATGAAATTCACAAACAACCCTTTTTAGAAAGTAACAACAATTTTTTGAACATTAAAGAGGAGCTCATTATATCGAGACAACTCCACTGTAAAAAGCAGTCTGACTTCAATCACCGCATATCTACATGTTAATGAACTTGCTGTATAAAGCAGAGACTGAGCAGAAAAAGTAATAGGAAGACTGTCTTAATGCATATTTGTTGGAAAAAAAATCTTCTTTAATCAATGAAACACCTTTTCACTAGTCCCTTAATAGTATCTGAAATTCCTTCCAACAACACAAAAGGAAGATGATACTTAAAAGTTTCTTTAAGACATTACACAGCTTGCACATTCCTTCAGTGTTCACATGCTGTCAACATCATGGCTCCAAAGACTTTCAAGTTTCAACAGACAGATACAGCCTAGTACAAAGCCTTTGTTATAATAATTTCATTGCTGCCCCCTGATCAAACATAGACAAATCTGAAACTGAAAAGTGAGAGCCAACCAATGACCTTTGATTAGAACCACAAGCCTCAGTTTTAATAAAATGCCTCACTCATTGCTGTTTGGTGCCAACAAGGAAGGTATGTTATAGACTGAAAAGAGCAGTCAATATATCATTTATAATCATTCGATGATTTCCATTATTCACAGTTGGAATTTGTGATTGTAACAAGTGGGACGCAGGTGTCTTAGAAGCAAAATCAAAACATAAAAATGCAGCTTTCTACCTTTAAAATAAATAAAATCACTTTACCCCCGCCTCTCAGTTACTTGCCTTTTGTGCCTTACTAATTGTATCATACTAATCTTCTTTCCTAACCTGTAATTTTCACAATATTTGTTGCTATTACTTAGAGTCTAAGGAGTGCTGGCAATATTTATTTTTGAACTCCTAATGTTCCTGGGCTATCAGTGCACCATTAAAATGCATTTCCAAAAATAAAATAAATAAAATGCATTTCCAATAAGTTTATTTTAATTGAAGTAAAAATTCGAAAATGGGGTTTATTTTATTTTGCCTTTTCCTTGTCAAGAAAAAAAAAGTTTCAGACTACAGCCATAGTTAGCATATTTTGATGCCTAATACCTGACTGCTCTTAAAAGCAATGCCTGTCCCCAAAAAAGCAATGGCCCAAGAAAATTAAAATCAAACCTAGTTTCTACAAGTTAGATGCTAAGAGTGGGAGACAGGATAAGGAAAGTTTTCAAAGCCAATCCATTCATAAATGTTGTGATGATTCACCCAAACAAACTGTTAAACCCAGTTAAAATTGGACACTAGAATGGTTAGGGACATTGCAAGCTCTATAGTAGATGCCCTAGGGTGATCTCCTTAAGCCATTATGCTAAAATATTCCAACTCTTGCTCTAAGACCAGAGGGCTTCAGAAGTAATTGCCAGCATTAATGCTAGTACCCAGCAATGTGTCTGAAACACAGCAGATGCTTGTTTTACATATATAAATATAAAATATAAAGTGTGTGTATAATATGTATATTATATATACATTATTATGTATTTTAAGTATTTACATATGTACTTATATATTATAATGTAAATATCTAATTTAATATGTATTTAATATATATAAAGCTAAATATATTTTTAAATATATTTTTAAATATTTAAAATAAAGAAGCATGAGGCTATAACTTTGCCAGGCTGAGAGGGTGATAAGATTACGGAGGTGATTGAAGAAATAATCTATCTACAAATAAAAAGTGGAAAGAAGGAATAAGTGGTGTGAATAAGGGAGAAATGGAGAAGAAGAGACGGAAGCAGGGAGGGAGAAAGGAAGGAAAGAAAAAGAAGAAATACAGGGATCTTAAAAGTAGCAAAATCAAAAATCATGTTGTTTGGGCTGCAACCAAGTATTGCTAACCACTCACTTTGGGCACCACAGTCTGCCCAGTAGTCTGACCTTCTGTCAACAACTGCAGCTGTACTGCCTCACCTGCTGTAAATAAACAGCCCCGCACATGCCCTGACAAACCCTGAGATATGAATGTAAGGACTTAGCTTAGACAAATAGATAACTCATGACATCGTTCAGTTGCCAGATCAACTGACTAGAACTCAAAGCTTATGAGGGCAGGGACTTCATCTATCTCCTTCACTGCTATATCCCCAGCACCTAGATCAGTGCCTGATTAGAACAACAGGTATTTAATACCAATTGCTTTAAAATTGATATCGTCGACATCGATATTTCTAGGTCCCTGAATAGACTACAGTTTAGGGAAGCAGTTCTCAAAAATGGTCATGAGATCTCTGAGGGTCCCCAAGACACTTCCAGATATCTGCAAGTTCAAGATTATTTTCATGACAAGAACAATATGTTATTTGCCCTTTTCACATTATCTTGTAAGTGTACAGTAGAGTTTTCCAAAGACTGTATAATGATGTCATTCCTCCAAAAGTTAATGGAATATGTCCTTCTGCATTGCTGTGTTTTAAAATTTCTTATATGAAGACTTCTATTTCTGGGAAGATGGAGTAAAAGTATTTTTCTCTATTCCTCCCTTTAAGAACAACTAAAAACTCTGGACATTGTATATGAAGTAAACATTAGAAGACTTTAAAAGGTGAAAAGAAGAAGGCAAACTTGCTAGATCCTCAGGATCTGAGGAATGACACTGTGGTGAATTTTCTGGATTTTCTTTTGCCTCATATTCCCAGACTCAAAGCTAAAGAAGCAAGGAACCTAGAAACACCAACAAAGACCAAAATCATCATCATCATCATCATCATCATCATCATCATCATCATCCCCCCAAGAAGAGCCTGCTCACTCTAGCCAAAGAACTAGGAAGAGGACAGCTTTCAGCAAGACAGAAAGCAAAATAATAACTGCTCTAACTTCAGATAAATGCCACAGAAAAAACTGTGGCTCCACCCTGACCTATTCAAACTAAAGCCAAGTGGGAGCTTAGAATTCCACTCTTAATGGCTGTAATGAGGCACCCAACACTCACCCCCAGGGAGGTTCAAAGAAGGCCAGGTAAGGATCTGAGACTTTCACTGCCACCAGCCAGTCATAAGCCCCTGTCTGCTCTCTCTCCTCTTGTGCAGTATCAGTAAGAACAGGTAAGGAACTTGGACTTCCACTTTCGCCAGGCAGGAAGAGGTGCTCTTCCCTTTCCCTCTGGGATCATATCAGAAGAAGTCTAGTAAAGAATCAAAATGCTGACCATTGTCCAGCAGTAACAAGGCCACCTTCACTGTGATGTCAATGAAGACCACATGGAGAGCTGGAACTCCTCATCCAGCAGTAACAAGGAGCCCCAAAACAGGTGGGGAACCTGGACTTCTATATCCACTTGGCAGTAACAAAGTAGCAGCCACCTTTCCCATAGTGGAACAGTGTCAAAGAAAACCAGCTAAAACAGAAGGTTTACATAAGAAACTGAGTGTCATGAGGCACCTGGGTAGTTCAGTCAGTTAAGCATCTGACTTGATTTCGGCTCAGCTCATGATCTCGGGATTGTGGGACTGAGCCCTACATCTGGCTTGCACTCAGTGCAGAGTCTTCTTGAGATTCTCTCTCTCCCTCTCTCTCTGACCCTCCCTCTGCTCCCACTTTCTATAAATAAATAAATAAATAAATAAATAAAATCTTTTTTTAAAAAAGAAAAGATAAAACAGGTTTCAAGCAAAAAAATCACTATCATGCCAGGAAGATTTCAAATTAAATGAAAAAGATCTAAATGAAAAAGACCAATCAATAAATGCCAACATCAAGATGTTAGAATTATCTGACATTTTGAAGCAGCCATAATAAATTAACAGCACTTAAATGAGCAACTGTGAACACACTGGAAACAGTTAAAAAAAAAATAGAAATTCTCAATAAGTAAATAGAAAAAAAGAAAGAATCAAGTGGAAAATTTAGAACTGAAAACTACAATATTGCAGAATGGAAGAGACTGAATCATAGAGACAGAAGAGACTGGAAGATAGAACAATAGAAATTATCAAATCTAAATAACAGAGAAAATAGACTAAATAAATGAACAGATTGTCAAGAACCTTTGAGACTGTAACAAAAGATCTAATATTCATGTCATCAGAGTCCTGTGAGAGAGGAGAAAGAAAAGTGGGGTTAAAATTACTCAAAGAAATAATGATTTATTTTTTTTATTATAATAATATTTTTTATTACATTATGTTAGTCACCATACAGTACATCCCTGGTTTTTGATGTAAAGTTCAATGATTCATTAGTTGCGTATAACACCCAGTGCACCATGCAATACGTGCCCTCCTTACTATCCATCACCAGCCTATCCCATTCCCCCACCCTCCTCCCCTCTGAAGCCCTCAGTTTGTTTCTCAGAGTCCATAATCTCTCATGCTTCATTCCCCCTTCTGATTACCCCCCTTTCTTTATCCCTTTCTTCTAAAACATCCAAATCCTACCTAGAGATATAAACCCACAGGCTCAAGCTTTGTGAACCTCAAATAGCATAAGCCCCCCCAAAAAAATCCATATGGAGACACACCATAATTAAACTTCCAAAAGCTAAAAACAATGAAAAAAAATTGAAAGCATTCAGAGAAAAATGACACCTTACCTATGGAAGAAAAACAATTCAAATGACATTGGATTTCTCATCAGAAACACAGAAGCCAGAAGAAAGTGGCACAATATTTTTCAAGTGCTGAAAGAAAGGAATTATAGAACCAAAATCCTATACGCAGTGAAAATATCCTTCAGGAAGGGGAAACCTAAACATTCTCAAATGAAAGAAAGCTAAGAAAGCATATCACAAGCAGAATCCACCCACCCCAAGAGAATGACTAAAAGTTCTCTAAACAGAGAGGAAAAACAAAAGAAAGACTGTTGAAACATCAAGAAGGAAGAAAGAACAAGGTAAGCAAAATATGGTAACATGGGCAAATACAATACACTCTCCTTTTCATCTCAAGTTTTCTAAATTATGTTTGATGGCTGAAACACACTGCCTGATGGCTTTAAATGTATGTAGAATAAATATTTGAGACAATTATAAAAGGGGAAGAATAATTGAAAATAAAAGGAGATAAGGGTCCATATTTGACTCAAACTGGTAAAAATCTACACTAGTAGTCAGCAATTGATAGAAATTGACAGAAAAACACCAAGGATAGAGGAAAAACTCAAACAACAAGAGCAACAAAATCTAACTGCATTTATAGGACACTCCACCCAATGGCAGAATACACATTCTTTTCAGGTGCCTATAGAACATATACCAAGACAGACCATCAACTGGGCCATATAATATACCTTAACAAATTTAAAAGAACTGAAATTGTACAGAATGTATCCTCTCACCACAGTGGAATCAAACTAGAAATCAACAACAGAAAGATAACAGGACAATCTCCAAATGCTTGGATACTAAGCAACACACTTCTAAATAATCCATAGATCAAAAAGGAAATATCAACAGAAATTTAAAAATACATTAAACAAAACAAAAATTAAAACATATCAAATTTGGGGGACAGGGATAATGCAGTGTTCACAGAGAAATTTCTAGCACTAAATGCATACAAAAGAAAAAAAAGTTAAATCAATAATCTAAACTCCTAGGGCACCTGGGTGGTTCCGTCAGTTACGTGACTGACTCTGGATTTTAGCTCAGATCATGATCTCAGGATCCTGGGATAGAGCCCCGAGTGGGGCTCCTTGCTCAGTGGGGAGTCTGCTTGAGAATTCTCTTTCTCCCTCTCCCTTTGCCCTTACCCCTCCCCCGCTCATGCTCTGTCTCTGTCTCTCTCTCTCACTCACTCTCTCAAATAAATAAATAAATCTTTTTAAAAAAATAATAATCTAAACTCCTACTTCAAGAACCTATAAGAAAAGAGCAAAATAAACCCAAAGGAAGAGAGAAAGGAAACAATAAAGAATAGAAACCAATGAAATTAAAAACAGGAATACTAGGGGGAAAATCAATAAAACAGAGAATTGGCTGTTTGAAATGATTAATGTAATTAACAAACCTCTATCAAGACTGACAAAGAAACAGAAAAGACACAAATTACCAATATCAGGAATGAAATAAGGTATCACTACACACCTGCAGACTTAAAAAGAATTATAAGTGAATACTATTAATAACGTTACACACAAACTTGACAACTTAGATAAAATGGACTTCCTTGAAAAACACAAACTACTACACTTCACCCAATATGAAATAAATACTTTGAATAGCCTTATAACTATCAAGGAAATTGAATTCACAAGTACTCCCAAAAAGAAATCTCCAGGCCCAAATATCTAACAAATATTTAAAGAAGAATTAATACCAATTCTACACAATATCTTCCAGAAAATAGAAGAGGAACGAATACTATCCAATTAATTTTATAAAGCTAGTATTACCTAATACTAAAGCCAGACAAAACAAAAAAGTACCAAAATGAGAAAGTTTCAGACCAATATGCCTCATGAATATAGATGCAAAAATTCTTATCTTTTTAAGAAAAACCCATTGAAATAATATTCATGGTAATCTACTCTCTTCTTGGTGGACAAAAATAATTTTAAAGCAAACAAAATAATCAAAAAAAAATCCAATGCAGTAAAAATTAATTGAAATAGCCCATATAAACAAAAGGTCTTGGGGTCCTAAGTAATTTTTAAAGTGCAAAGAGGTCCTGAGACCAAAAAGTTTAGAAATTCCGACTTAAGGCACAAGCTCTTTAGTTTACCAATAGCTTTCTAAGTGCTACATCAGAAAACTTCAAGAGCCTTCTGAAATATGAGCAACATCTCCTTAGGGTCATCGTCAAAGTAAGCCCTGTGAGAATCCAAAAATATGGTCACCAGCCTTTAAAATATTTAACTCTCACTTGTCCTGCAGGAGTTAGGATCCTGCCCTGATGAAAACAGATTCTGAAAATGAACATTATGTCATATTGAAGTTTTATCAGCCTAAAGATACCTCTGGGAATTTTAGGATAATTCCTGATAGAATGAAGAAATAGATTGAGTCAGTCAAGCTTATTGTATCTCAACCAATTGGGAGCTCAAACAATTCCATCACTTCCCTAAAATCTTCAGAAATCCTTAGTTCTGACTTCAAGAAATAGGCAACACAACAGTATCTGACATACCCAGTATAATGGCCATAATAAAAACAATAGAAAATAACAAGTGCTGGCAAGGATATAGAGAAATTGGAACCTTCATACATTGTTGGTGGGGATATAATAATACAGCTACTGTGGAAAACAGTACAGCAGTTTCTAAAAACATTAAACATCGAATTACCATATGACCCAGCAATTTCATTCCTAGGTATATATCCAAAAGAATTGAAAACAGGTACTCAAATATTTGTACACATATGCTCATAGCAGCGCTATTCAAAATAGCCAAAGGTGGAAACAAGAAATGTCCATCAATGGGTAAGTGCATAAACAAATTGTGGTATATACATGATGAAATATTATTCAGTCATAAAAAGGAATCAAGTACTGATGTTACGACATAGATGAACTTAGAAAACATTATGGTAAGTGAAAAAAAAAAGCTAGTCACAAAAGGTTGCATACTGTGTAGTTCCATTTATATGAAATAACAAGAAAAGGTAAATCCATAGAGACTTAAAGAAGATTGGTGGTTGCCAGGTGCTGGGAAGAAAGAGAAATTGGGAATAACTGTTTAATAGGCATGGGGTTTCATTCTGGGGTGACGAAAAAGTTTTGGAATTAGACATATGTGGAAGTAGCAAAACACTATAAACATACCCAATGCCACTTAACTGTTCACTTTAAAATGGATAAGTTGTGTTATATAAATTCAACATCAATTTTAAAAATGAGAAAATAATGACATATTGACCTGACCTTAAGGCAGGGAAGTGAATAACAAAAAATTCAAATTGTGTGCATAAAAAATAGTAGCTGTGGACCCTTCACTCAAGTCAATATTAATATGCCCTCTTACGTCCTCACACAGACAACTATCCATTACTCCATTAAAAGTCATCACAGTACAGAATCTGAAAACATTTTTGACGTCTTTTACACAGCTCACCTTTACTCTTCCAATGTATCTCTTCTCTCTGCCTTCCTTCATTTTCAATGATTCCTCTGCCACCTCCCAGTTATGAGTTTACCCAGGGTAGTAGCCATTTATTTTTCATCTTTATAACCTTGGTGCCTACACATACACAGTGTGTATGCTCAATAAATTCATTAAGTGAATGAAAGAAGAAACAAATAAGTGCAATGTAGACTTGCATGTAAAGATCATACAGGTTGAAGGACATTATCAAGTTATTTTCTGCATTTTAAGTTGGGATTTGTTCTATCAATAAACCCCAAACCCAGATCTTTGTTTTTTGACATTTTTTAACATAGCAAGCTGGCTGCAATTTTCAAACTCTTGTGAAATTCTTTTAAAAAATCTGAAACGATGAACTCTGGGAAACAAACTGAGGGCTTCAGAGGGGAGGGGGGTGGGGATTGGGATAGGTCGGTGATGGGTATTGCATGGAGCACTGGGTGTTATACGCAAAAAATGAATCATGGAACACTACATCAAAAACTAAGGATGTACTGTATGGTGACTAACATAACATAACAAATTTTTTTAAAAATCTGAAATTGAAATTAATTTCAATCATTTTAATTTTTAAACAAATATATATACATCTTAGCACTTTTTTTTGAAAGTTCGAGTATACCTCAAAATTAAACAAAACAAAACAAAATGGTAGTATAGTAAAATGGTCAGAATACACTTTATATACACTGGTTATATACACTTTATATAAATTGAAGTTTAATGTTGAGCTCTTAAATCACACCTCAGTAATTTTATTTTTTAAAATGTTTGAAGATAAACTGTTAAAACTTTTGGATAATTTGGAATTTACCAGATATATATTTTTGATGCTAGAAAAACATAAATGAGGGTACTGAATAGTAATAATCTCTAGTCCAAAAAACTGAAAATATTTGCCAAGAACTACATAATATAATTATGATTCTTTTTATGCACAGATTTGAAACAGACTTAATACAATGTATGAAATGTGTTACATTTGCCGTAGGAAGACAAAGATAATTTTTTAAAAAACAAAAATCAAAAAACAAGCCCTCTTTTCTGTCACTTTTCAGTCTTTAAAGATCATCCCTTATCTTTCACTTACCAAATAAAATTGGAAACTAGATTTTGAGGATTCACCTCAATTACATAACCTATTTACTGGTGCAACTTTCAAGTCATTTTTGCTGTTGTTCGTTAAAAGAGAAGCAAAGATATTATATTAGTTTAAAAGATATTCTATGCAGAAAATAAAGCTAGATATATTTACAGAAAAGATATTCTGTGCAGAAAAATTTCTAGATATGTTTTCTTTAATAAATTGAACTAATTAATATAAGCTCAGAAAAAGTACACAAATAATATAAATTTGCAAACACAACAAAGACAAAGGAAAACTCACCCACTCTGAGATGTTCGCCCTTCTGCAATGCCAATCTAAGTCCTGTAATGGTTTTAAGGTTTAACTCAAAAGTTTATTTATTGAAGCCCACCCTGATTTCCTGTAGCTGATTTTATTCTTTCTCATGTCTGAAGATACGGTCTTACCACACATTCTAGCAATTGATTATATATTCTCTTGTATTGCCCTAATAATTATTAAAATCTTTTAACTCAGAGATGCACACTAATTATTTTCTATCCCCATAAGTCCTGGCACATAGTCAGGACCTAATAAATTATTTTCTGATTTGAAAAATCATGTAACACATATTTAAACTTAAAACAATACAGATGAATAGGGATGTCTGATTGCTAAGGGCTTTTTTAATGGAAGAATACTTTTATTGAAAAGGCAGCTGTCTCTTGTAATATATTGTACAACAAATTCTCCAAAATGTATTTCCCAGTCGCTTTTAATTTAATGCACAAAATTTTCAGAAATAAATAAACAACCCCTTTTTTAACATTCATTTGGCAGCCCTTTATGAAGGGCTGACTGTACCTATAAGCAGCTTTCTTGGGAACACTAGTACTGATCAATTGTTTTACAGAAGGTGTGGTGAACCAGACTTCAAGTTTTTCAAAACAGTTCAGATTAATTAAAGTACTCATATTGTCCTACATCGTTATATGAAAAAGACCAAAATTCTTTGTAGTCCTTCAGTACCTCAGTTAATAAGTATACTAAAAATTTTCAGATACACCTATGTTGCTTTTAGCCAGCTGATGACATTACTAAACTAATATGCATCCTAATTGTAGAATAGCAATTCAAAGCATTTTGAATTAGGATGCTATGCTTCACAGAAGTAAAAGCATTGAAAAAACTGATAATATTTATATAAGATTATGCTTTTAAATGAATAAACATCTATCCCAATATTATTCCTTTTTTTTCTACCAAATGATGCAATTTAAAACTATAACTTTCCTTTTTAGATTTTATTTATTTATTTGAGAGAGAGAGAGCTAGAGCACAAGCGGTGGAGAGGGAGAAGCACGCTGCCCATCGAGCAGGGAGCCCAATGCAGGGCTTGATCCCAGAACTCTGGGATTGCGACCTGAGCCAAAGGCAGCCACTTAACTTACTGAGCCACCCAAGAGTCTCTGAAACTATAACTTTTTAAAAAGAAAAATATTTAATCTACTTCAACACTTCTGGAATATAAGATTTTAGGGTCCTTAGAGAAGATATCATAACATTTGTTTCTTTTTGCTACCATCGCATTTTGTTATACCAAAAATAAAAACAAAAAAACTTTTAAAAGGTAAAAGTACTTTTATATAATCAAATTCATTTCAAGTATAATGCTAAGTGAAATAAGTCAAAGAAAGACAAATACCATATGATTTCACTTGTATGTGGGATTTAAGAAACAAATAAGTGAGCAAAGGAAAAGAGAGAGAAGCAAACCAAGAAACAGACTCTTAACTATAAAGAACAAACTGATGGTCACCAGTAGGGAGATAGGTAGATGAAATAGGTGATGGGCATTAAGAAGGGCACTTGTGATGAGCACCGAGTGATGTATGCAATTGTTGAATCCCTATATGTACACCTGAAACTAATATTCCGCTATATGCTAACTATTCTGGAATAAAATAAAATAAAATAAAACAAATTCATTTCAGACCTACAGGCTCAAGTATTTCACTTTCAACAAATAGCATGAGAAAACAGTAGAGCTTTTTGGGCCTTTTTTTAGAGTAATCACTTTTAATGATTTTTAAAGGATGTAGCAATATTCCCTGTATAATTCAATCTGTATGAATAAAATTGTGAGATATGTGTCAAAGCAAAGACCTTTAAATTCAATTTTTAAAAATAACTGTTTTCATGACTATATTATAGATTACTTTGAACTAGATGGAAATTACCTTGAAACATGATCAAACAAACAGGTATCTATAAAGAAAATTTCTTTTTTGTTCCAGTTACTTCTCAACTGACAGTATTAGTATTATATTATTTAAAATAAATGTATCATAGTGTATCTTGCATATAATTGAAAAAAATGTTTTGTTTACTATTACTTTTTTTAAAAAGAATACTACAATACTGAGAACATATTAATTTCAGCATGATTTATTTACTTAATCTCAAAAAACTGTTACATTGTCTAAAATGTCCAGACATTAAATTGTACTTATAAAATTAATTGGAATTTCTCATTACCAAGATTATTTCATAAAAATGTCATAGTAATGTTATAGTAATAGCAACTCTGATTTCACTACAAAAAAAATATTTAAGAAATAGCTGAAATCACAATACTTAATTTATTTTTCTTAAATGGAAACCTTATCCAAACAAAAATGACTAATAATATTTTTCAACATTTAACAAAAGTTACTCTTTTCAAAAGACAACATTGTAATCTGCTTAATTTCAAGTTACCTATATTTATATAACTGCTATGAAAAATTAAGCCTTTTTAGTTGCAAGACTTTTCATCTCTTGCCATCTAAATTGTACTCCTGTAACTTTAATAGAGTATGTAGTTTGATCCTTTTAACTAATTAGTGGATCACCAAGAAGGAAGTCAGGCCATTGCAATTACTGTCCACATGTTCATTTATATCAAATACTCTACAGGTCAGCCTAAACCTGTTTTATTTCACAAAAGCCTATTTTTTTCACCCATTTGTTTTATTTCACAAAGACTATTTTTCCTTATTCATAATGTCTTTCTGAAAATGATCAACTATCCTAGCTTTAACATAATGGCCACTTGTGCTTGCTGTAGAAATAAAAGGTAATAAAATTTGGCTTAAACAAGCAGAGACAAAGAGGCCAGCCTATAGACTCATCATTTCTGCAACTCTCTTTTAACCATTCTAATTCTGTCTCTATCTCTTATATTAAAGTCTGATCATATATATTTAATTCCATTCTTTAAAATTTCAGTAGACAACTTCAGTGCTAACCTACCACTGCCCTGTCAGAAAATCTTTGATGTCACAGCATAATAGCTCCTGAAAGAACAGCACTAATACTTAATGTAACATGAAACCAGGGCTCTGCAGTGGGGCTGTCTGCTGTCAGGAACAAACAATTTCACTGCTGTTCCCCAGAAGTGACAAGGTTAGGACCTATCTGTACAACAACCTTCACTACCAACAGAGATTTATTTTTATTAGAAACTAAGAATGCCGCCTTATTCTTTTAAATATGCCAATCTCTATTTTGAAAATAAAAAATAAATTACATTTTAATGTCAAACCATGCACGTGGCTCAATTTTCCCCAAAGCCTAAAGAAGGCCTCTCATGTTTTCAAAGAATTAATAGGCCAAATGGAAATGGCTGAACTTACTACTAAGGAGCAACTAATGAACTATTTTATTATTTCAGAAGTCACACCAAACATTTACATTTCAAAAACTTTTATAACATACTTGGGTTGGAAATGACTATACAGACCTTTCCCTTAAGATATTTTTAGTGATACCAAAATGTCTGCTTAAGGCTAGCCACTTCAAACCAAAAGATTCCTCAACAGAAAAAGGAATCACTAAAATAGGAACTATGCCGCTAGTCAATAAAGCAACAAGTACCTTGATTTTTTTAACCTACAACAATTACAAATACAACAATTAATTTCCAGACATGTATATAACATCTATGAGGGAACCAAAATAATACTACTTAATTAATAGTTGACCAAAAATCTCTTTTAGTGTAATCTATTATGAAATACTAAGGCATATCTGTTCCTTTTCTGAATCCTTAAAGAAACATATTGTTTGTATTGTTCACTTAACAAATTAACTTTCTGCCTTCTCTGTTACTATTGTCTAGAACTGTTACTTAATTTTCTTAATGTTGTATAAGACCTGTACAAAAAATTTATAAACTCTATTGGGAAACTTTAAAAAGAGCCAAAATAAATGGGAGGATATAATACAGTCATGGGTTAGAACAGCCAATGTTATAAAGGTATCATTTCCCTAAAAATTGATTTATTGATTAAATACAAACTGAATAGAAAACCCCAACAGGTTTTATGGAACTTAACCAGCTAGTTCTAAATTTATATTTAAATGCAAAGAGCCAAGAAGTGCCAAGACACTCTTGAAAAATAAGAATAAGGTGGCAGAACTTACTCTGCAAGATAATAGGCTTTTATTATAGAGCAAATATAATTATGTCAGGGTATATGTGTGCAAAAAAGGTAAAGACATCAAGGAAACATAATATAGGACCCCAAAGTAGATGCATGCTTATATGGGCATTTGATATATAACAGAGGTACCCCTACAGGGAAGTCAGGGAAGGATGAATTTTAATAAATTATCTGATAGCTGGATACCCATAAAAGGAAGAAAAAAATATCTCAATATCTCAAAACAACTACAAGTGGATTAAAGGCCAATGTGAAAGTCATTGGAAATTACTTTCATGATCTCAGATAGGAAAGAATGTCTTAAACAACATAGGAAAAGCATTGACTGAGAAGGAAAAGATCAATAAATATTCAACTATATTAAAACTAAGAATGTCTGTTCATCAAACAATCCCATAAAGAGAGTAAAAGACAAGCCAGGAGTGGGGAATGGTATCTGCAACACATGTAAATGACAAAGAATTAATACACAGAATATACAGAACACTATAAACCATTAAAAAAAAAAAGACAATCTAATAGAAAAATGGGCAAAAGACTTGAACAGGCATTTCACAAAAGAAGAAATTTACCTGATCAATAACTTATAAAAACCTGTTTAATATCATTTGTAATCAGGAATGCAAATTAAAACCATGATGAGATATTAATGACTGCACACTATAGACTGGCAAAACTTTAAAATCTGACAACATTGACTGTTGGCAAGGATGTCAAGCAATGGTAATGTTCACAGAGTACTAGTGGGTGTATAATCCTTTAGAAAAGAGTTTAGCATTATCTAGTATAAAAGAAGATGGGCATACCCTCTGACCCAACAATTCTATTCTTGTATATACAACCTAGAGAAACGTGTACACATGTTCACCAAGAATGGATATATGTACAAAAAGTTCATAGCGGCATTGTTCATAATAATCAGCAACTGGAAACAGTCCAAATGTTCACTGACAATAGAGAAGATAAATAAATTCTGACACTCCCACAATAAAAAGCAAATTAATGAACTAGGATTTCATGATGACACATGTTAAGCAAAAACTGCAACACACATAAAAAATAGGTTCTGCATGATTTACATAATGCATTAAAACAGGCAAAATCAAACTATATTGTTCAGAGATGCATCCATAGGTAGTAAAACTATAAAGCAAAGGAAGCGACTAACGTTAAATACAGATTGATGGTTACCTCTGAAAGAGAGTGTGGGTGTATGATTGGGAAGGGACACAAATGGCTTCTGGGATAATATCAATATTCTTTTTCTTTTTTAACTTTGATGTAGGTTACATGGAATTCACTCTATAAGTATTCATTACACAAACATGCAACAGTATTTTATATAGTTTACATGTTTACATTTCAGTTTAAAAAAAAAGAACAACTCTACTTCACAAAGAGTTATTCTGAATAAAAGTGGAATAATGTATGAGAAAAAGCTCTCTGAAACAAATTACAAACAACTACAAACATACTCATTTTTTAAAGTTAGGTAAGGACTGGAACCTCCCTCATTCATAAACCAAGAAATAACCTATATGGTATAAAATTCCCTACTTCGGGCACCTGGGTGGCTCCATTGGTTAAGCGTCTGCCTTTGGCATGGGTCGCAATCCTGGGGTCTTGCGATTGAGTCCCACATAGGGCTCCCTGCTCAGTGGAGAGTCTGCTTCTCCTCTCCCTCTGCCCTGTTCGTGCTCTCTCTCTTTCTCAAATAAACAAATAAAATCTTGTAAAAATAAAATAAAATTCCCTACTTCAAAAACATATGTTGTCACCTCAAAGTAGTAAGACGTGTCTTCTATAATATTATAAAAAGGTGTTTAACATTCATCTTTTAGAGATTCATTCCTTTGGATTAAAACATTATCCTTTCTTAAAATCAAAATACCTCTTGAGAAAATGAACTAAGCAGATAACTGAAACTATATGGGATTGCTGAAGAAATTCCAATAAGAAGACTTGGGATTTTCAGATTTAGAATAAATATACTCTATTTCATGTCTCTACAACATTCCTATGCCAAAGGTCTCTATCCTCAATTAATAGCTTTTCCAGGATACTACTTACCAGAAAGCTATCTTTAAAAAATTAAGGGGAAAATTTTTTAAAGTATAAATAACTAATGGAAATAATCTTTAAAAAATGAATGAAAACAAAGAAAAGAAAATAGGAGAGAGGGGGAGGGAGAAACTGAAGAAGCTAATTAATTTACTTTCACTAATTCTTAGTTTTAAAAACAGAATCTCACATTCCACTTTCAAATGTATACACACAAATGTACATTCTCTCACTTATTAAGCTGACAAGCAAAAAGGGTATGACAAGAGAATTTTAAAATATTTAACATTATTATGCTTTATAAAAACAACTTATGTATTGGCTTCTCACAATATTAATTATTATAATATACTTTCCTGATTTTCCTTCTTGCTATCAAAGTCTTTTTTATTATGTATTTACTTCGAAAAGGACCATGTCTCAGCTAGCAGAAGTGGAATTTCTGGGTCATACAGTATTTACATGCTTAACTTTTTGAGAAACTGCTAAACTGTTTTTCTAAAGTGACTGCGTCATTTTATGTTCCTAACAGCAATGTATAATGGTTCCAATATTTTCACATCCTTGCCAATATTTGTTGGTTTCAATTTTTATAATCACAGCCATTTTAGTGTGAAGGAGCAATATTTCATTGTGATTTTGATTTACACTTCCCTAATGACTGATGATCTTGAACATCTTTTTATGTGCTTATTGGCTTTTTATAAAACTTATTTGGAGAAACAGCAGTACAAATCCTTTGCCCGTTTAAAAAATTTGGTTATTGGGGCTCCTGGGTACCTCAGTCAGTTGAACATCCAACTCCTGATTTCAGCTCAGGTCATGATCTCAGCGCTGTGAGAGCAAGCCCCATGTCAGACTCTGCACTCAGGGTGGAGTCTGCTTAAGATTATCTCTCCCCCTATGACCCTCCCCCTGCTTGTGTGCTCATGCTCACATTCTCTCTCTCTCTCAAATAAATAAATGAAATCTTTGAAAAAGTCAGCTATTTGTCTTTTTATTGTCAAGCTGTGAAAGTTCTTTATATATTCTGGATACAAGTCTCTTGAAAATTTATTATTTGCAAATATTTTCACCCATTCAATAGGTTGCCTTTTTACCTTCTTGACAGTTTCTTTTGAAAGACAAAAGTTTTTAATTTTGATGTAGTCCAATTTATCTTTTTTTTCCACTAATGCTTTGATGTCATGACTAAGAAATAATTGCTTAATCCAAGGTCATGAAGATTTACTCCTATGTTTTCTTCTAAGAGTTTTATAATTTTATCCCATATTTAGGCCTCTGTTTCATCTTGAATTCACTTTTGTATATGGTGTGAGGTAGGGTTCCAATTGCATTTTTTGCGTAGGGATATCCAGTTGTCCCAGCACAATTCATTGAATCTCACCACCCACCCCAGACCTATAGAATCAGAATATGTTTTTAAGAAGACCCCAGGTGATTTGTATGCTTAGCAAAATTTAAGAAGCACTTCTCTAACTAATAAAATGTATAAATTCCTAGAATGGTTAAATTATTCCTTGAAAATTTTCCAATAGAATCTTTGTTAATGAGCAAGATCTATTCTAGTAACACATCCCTTATATGAAGTTAATTACCAGGACAGGATTGTAGAATTTATAACTGACCACCTACAAGGACAAGAGGTAATCATTAAAACCAAACATGGGTTCACAAAGAACAGGTCCTGTCATATTAACATCTTTTGTTTCTTTGTCAAAAGTACTTTATTGCTTGATGAGTAATACATTAGAAATAATTTATCTGAATTTCAACAAGCCATTTGACAAATGGTCTCAAGTATCCCTGCTATACTGTAAGTTTGTTACAGTAGGACACAGTTTTAAGCACCCTTTATATCTCTAGCATCTATCTGGCATATAAAAATACTTAACTTGTTTAATTTTATTTAATTAATTAAACCCTGTGGATATATGAATAAATGTGAGCTAACTGCTAGCATGCTCAACAAAGGTTTTAATAATCAATATGTTAAGAATCAGGATCCAAAAGGATCTTAAAAATTAAAAACATAGGGGTGCCTGGGCGGCTCAGTTGGTTAAGCGACTGTCTTCGGCTCAGGTCATGATCCTGGAGTCCCAGGATCGAGTCCCACATCAGGCTCCCTGCTCAGTGGGGAGTCTGCTGCTCCCTCTGACCCTACCCCCTCTTGTGCACTCTCTCTCTCAAATAAATCTTTAAAAAAAATTAAAAACATAAATAATAAGGAAGAGAATATGACCACAGATATGGAAAAAAAGAAAATAAGAGAACATCATGTCAACATATGCCAACATATTTTTAAAATCTACAGAAAGTAGATGATTTTCTGAAAAATATAAATTTATCAAAACTGCCTCAGGAAAGTATAGAAAATATGAACAAACCAATAAAATACTGTTAAATATCTATCTCTTCTAAAGGTGTGAAGATCGGATGGAACTAGAGGGTATTTTGCTAAATGAAATAAAGTCAGTCAGAGAAAGACAATTATCATATGATCTCACTCATGTGGAAGGTAAGAAACAAAACAGAGGATCATAGGGGAAGGGAGAGAAAAATAAAACAAGATGAAATTTGTTTCATCTTAAGACAAACCATAAGAGATTCTTAATCATAGGAAACAAACTGAAGGTTGTTGGGGGCAGTCGGGGAGATGGGGTAACCAGGTGATGGGTATTAAGGAGGGCACGTGATGTAATGAGCACTGGGTGTTATATACAACTGATGAATCACTGAACTCTACCTCTGAAACTAATAATGCACTATATGTTAATTAATTGAATTTAAATTTTAAAAATAAAGGTGTGAAGATCAAATGACTTTAGAGGTAAGTGTTAACTTTTAAAAAAGGTCAATTCCTATGCTCTCCAATAGACAAAGATGGCAATACAAAACAGATAACTCCTATGCTTTCAGAACACAGACAAGGATGGAAAGCTTCCAATTCATTTTATGAAGCTGGCATGACCCTACTATCAAAACTCTATAAGGATAGCACCAAAATTAATTATACATATTACATACATGTGCATACAGGAATGCAAAGATAAGAAAACACAAGGAAATCTATCAACATGTTTAACAGAATATTAAAACTAAGAAATAAAAAAATCATTTTGTCAATAAATGCCAAAAAAATTCTTGATGAAATTTTAAAACCATACTAAACCAAAAGATCTTATTAAGGAAAGATCAAATGAATCTAACCAGAGTAAAATCTACCTGGAGTAAATGCAAACTCCTGCACTTAGCTCCAAAAACAAAATAAAACAAAACACCAGCAGCTCAAGTATAGGATGGATGAGACATGGTAACTAAAAGGCTTGGGAGTTTTAGTTGGCAGTAAGATTAATGAACCAACAGTGCGCTGTGGCTTCCATAAAAATTTAGGCTCCATTAATAAAATAATATTATCTAGAACAACAGAGGTAATAATTTTACAGTATAATGTAGTGGTTATATTCATAGATTCAAATCCTGACCATCATGTTTTAATAATGTCACCTTTAGAAAATTACTTAATTCCTGAGTCTCAGTTTCTTCACCCATAAATTGGAAATAATAATATATACCTCACAAGGTTAAGGTAAGACTTAAATGAGATAACACTGTGTACACAATATTATTCATTATATAAAACAAAATTTTAAACAAGTTTCCCAGGCATTCTTTCATTCAACAATATCTACTGAGTGCTATTAGGTTCCAGGCATTGCTTCAGTCACTAAAAATTAAACAACAAAGAGACAAAATTCCTATCCACCTGGAGCTTACATTCCAGTGGAGAGGAGAAAGTAACTTCTCTATCACTGCTCCTCCTAGCATGGACAGAATGATCACATATATGATTTAACAACATAAAAAGAATGATTAAAACACCCTTTCGAGTCTGAGGTTCCATAAGGCAAAGACAGTGAGCCTATGATTTGAGCTATAAATACTATAGGAATACACAGAAATGCATTCCCAAGTTCTAATCTACCCATAAAAGGCTTATAACAACTACCATACCACTGCCATCTCCTCCAGCAAGATCACCATGGTATTGATGCCTTTAGGCAACCCCTTTGATTTCACAGCTGCCCTCTCAGATACTGTACATAATCTATCCCTTTAAATACTGAAGTCACTGATGCCTCCACTGCCTCAACTATTTTCCTTCTCTCCACTGGTACCCTCTTCACCAAGGAAACATCATGGAGTCATTAGTAGAAAGAGCTTAGCTTTTATCATCACACAGACCTGGGTTCAAATCCAGATCTAACATAGCCAATCCGCTGCCTCCACTAGAAATCTTCTGGGACCTGGAGATTAAGCCTGCAATCCTTGGCCATGTGTGGCTGAGACTCAGCCCTTCCTGGGGGATACCTCCTGGGTCGACAGGACACAGGAGCCTGCATCAAAGAAACCCTGATGGCAATAGAAGCTTACCAACTCCACACCCCAATCTCAACCAGCTGTCCTCTACTTGTAACTTTCTAGGACTTAGAGATTAGTTCTGTAATCAGTGACCAAGCCAGGCTACCCCAAGCCATTCCTCCCTAGGGAATGCCTCCTGGGTCAAGCTCCCTGTCTGTTACCTGCCACCTCTTTAAGTGCACCACTGCTTCTTTGGTTATTGTCACAAAGTTAGCCCTGAGAAAACTCACACCCAAACTCGTTCTGTACCCAAATTACCTTATCTCCACAAATTATGAAGCTCAAAAATGAAGATATTGGCTTTATAATAAAGGAATTTTCATTCCATTTGATTTGTTGATTTACAGCTGAAGAGATTCTCAAAGTACCTATTACTATAAAATAGTATTCCCTCTCAGTAGTACTCTCGAGTCACTGTGTTGGGGAAACTGCAGGATGCTTTCACATCACATTCTAGTAGCATTCATTTTTACCCCTTCAATAAAGTATTTTGAAGTAAAGTATTCTTTCCTTTGGGCCAGATTCTCCTTTTAAAAACATTCACTTTAATAATAGATAATGCTTACATGGCACCCACCATGTGCCAAGCGCTGTTCTAAGCACTTGTATTTACTCACTTATTCCTAAAACAACACTAATACGTACTATTTTACAGATTAAAGTAGATTAAAGTAATAGGCCTATGTTCACACTGCTAGAAAGTGGTGGAGCATGCTCTTAGTCACAATGTTACAAGCTCACTCTACCCCAAACTAATTCTCCAGCCCTGTACAGGTAAGAGGAATAAAATTAGAGTCAGCAAAGGATTTCTACTGTTCAGAATGTTTGACAAAGAGGGCGCCTGGGTAGCGCAGTCATTAAGCGTCTGCCTTCGGCTCAGGGCGTGATCCTGGCGTTCTGGGATCGAGCCCCACATCAGGCTCCTCCGCTGTGAGCCTGCTTCTTCCTCTCCCACTCCCCCTGCTGTGTTCCCTCTCTCGCTGGCTGTCTCTCTGTCACATAAATAAATAAAATCTTTAAAAAACAAAATGTTTGACAAAGAAAACTAAGAACAGATTTTAAAAACATAATCTTAAATGTGGGAGAGGAGGCATGACAACAATAAATATTCGAGATGAGAATTGTTTTAAATTTTGGGGATAGGAGGAAATTCAAAGCACCAGTATTTTTCAATATTATTTGCCCTAAAATTGACATCTATGCAACCCATCTGTCTTCAGGTTGAAATCATTTAGTGCTCAAAAAGAATTTAAGCATCTGTATCTAAAAAGAAATTTAAATAGACCCAGTTCTTACCTGATGGCTTCTCACTGTCTACTGCAATATATAAAACACCAACTGAGAGATAACCGGCCTCACTGGCCTTCCTTTACATTGCTGGAACAGATAGAAAGAAACAGATCAACTCAGAAAGAAACTTAAATATGTAATGGAAAGTGGGGAAAGTTAAAACAAAAAAAGTGAAGAAAACAAGTGTTTCTAAGTCGAGAGAGAGATCTACAGCTGCACACAATAAAGGTAGTATGCCTATAAGCCAAGGCCAATCATCAGTGACCTTCAAAGACCTTACTTATGCAACACAGTGCTCTCCCTTAGCAGGAACAGAACCTTTTAAGCAAAACAACACAAAAGATAATAGGTCATCAAACGGAAATAACCCATCTAACTAGTCCAAAGGACCAGTTCAAGAAATTCTCTTGAATTTGAGAATTTCTGTATGTGAATATGAAGTTGATAGAAATATAGGAAGTCCTCACTTTGCACTATATCATGTTAGCTGAAACTAGTGCATTTTGGAGCCAGGTCTTCACTGTGCAAGGTTTTATAGTAACTGAGATCAAACCATGACATCTGAACTATGTAAAGATGAGAACTATGTGAAGAGAGGATACAGTTCTGATATAACACAAGTTTTAATTAACATCAGGCCATGCAAAGCAAAGATGGCCCTAAAACTGAACTAACTGAAATTCAACATCACATAATATGTTTAGTTCCTGATTATCCTGATTATCCAAGCTCCTGATTATCTAGTTTGTAGATTGTGAGAAATCTCATGACTTTCTTGCCTATTATAGGCAGCTGTATTATACAGTAGAAATACCATGGGACTTCCAGTCAGTACATCTGGGTTTAGATTATGTTTCTGCCACTTAATAGCTATGTGACCTTGGGCAAGTCCTTTTCTCTCTCCAAACCTTATTTTCTTTGTGTGTAAAGTAAGGATAATTACATCCACCTCCTAGAGTTATTGTGCAAATGAAATAATAAAATAATAATCACTAATATTTAATGAGAGGATACAACAAATCAGGCACTTTTCCAAGTGTGTTTTGTATATTGAAACCTCTCAAAAACTATGATATAGGTTATTATCTCTATCTTATGAAAGCATCCAAAAATATGTCTGGCATATGGCAATTGCCCAATATATGTTTGGTGATATGCATCTATTTCATTATTCAGTATTGCCTCTATCCATGGCAATGGATAGGTACTGAAAAGAAAACAGGGAAATCTGAAATCTGTTCATGTATTAGATGCTTCAAAAAACTGTTGGAAGAGGAGAATTCAGTTCTTACTGAAAATTGGGGGCGGGGGTATTCTTATTCCTAGAATTTCCTTTATCCCTCTCCTCTTGAGTGCTAGTTGTACTCTAAGATTCTGGAAGAGGTTAACTAAGAGACTTCAAAGACAGCCAACTCTGTTGGTGCCAGAAACCATACTCAAAAACCTGGCACTGGCCACTGCTGCCAGCCTCGCCAAACACATGCAATGAATTGATGGCTGTGTCCCAATGCCCTGCCTATCTCATCCAGCCCAACCTCCTTCACAGACACAACCCTTCAGATGCTAACACTTCCTTCCTAAAGTTCTCATTAGCCACTTTAGGTTAGAAAGCAAGGGCACTATCTAGGATCACACCGTGGAAATGAACTCTATCAAAATTGTCTGGAAGAGAGGAGGGAAGAAGCTAGAAATATTACACAGTTTTTGCTTATGTATCCACCAGCATAAATTCATTTATTCAGTTAAATTCTTAGCCATTTGTCACTTTAGATGGCAGAATAGACATGGTGCCTTGAGACTGACATACAGAACAGGGAATTTCACTGACAGTTCTTTGGGAAGAAGCAGCTCAGAGCCTTATCCCAGAACAGTATAAACAGGATGTCAGAGCTGAAACCTCTTTGGAGATCATCAAACTTCCCATTCTATTCATGAAGAAACTAATTCCTAGAAAGAAGTGACTTAGCCAAAGTCACCCAAAGTTTATTGTCAGAGCTAAACCTTCCAAACTGGGTTGCTATTAAACCATGCTGCCCAACAAGTATATCAAGTGAGATAAAAGAGAAAAAGAGAAAATGAGAGAGAGCCAAAAACAATGCTAGACTATAGCCATCCCTCATGGCTGCCTTTCTCACCTTCCCCATCTTCTGCTGTAATTGTATCTAAATCCTAGGAAGGTTGAGTAAGGAAGCAACAAAGGGCCTCAAGCATTTGGGGAAATAGTGATCCTCCACTTGGTTCTCCTACAACATGATAAACACACTTGACTATGGAATGAATCTCACTGAGCCCTTTGTGCTAACAAATGACTCAAATTGTTTTGCCTTGAAGAATAAAGGATGACTTACCTCAAAATATGGAAAGAGCCCAAGTCCCTCGACAGATGAATGTATGGTATAGAATGGAATATTACTTAACCAACAAAAAGAATGAAATCTTGCCATTTGCAACAATGGGGACAGAATTAGAGGGTATTATGCTAAGTGAAATAAGTCAGTCAGAGAAAGACAAATACCATACGATTTCATTCATACATGGAATTTAAGAAACGAAATAGATGAACATAAGGAAAGAGAAGAAAAGTAAAATAAGACAAAAACAGAGAGGGAGGCAAACCATAAGAGACTCTTAATTATAGGAAACAAACTGAGGGTTGCTGGAGGGAAGGGGGGATGGTGTAACTAGGTCATGAGCATGAAGGAGGACACTTGAAGTAATGAGCACTGGGTGTTGTATGCAACTGATGAATCACTAAATTCTACCTGTGAAACTAATAATGCAGTATGTTAATTAAATTGAATTTAAATCAAAAAAATGTTAACAGACGGCTTAAGTCTGTCCCTCTCTCATATTAGAGTCTTGTGAAAATGCCACACCACTGTTTTCTGAACCTCAATGCTGATAAATCTGTAGCCCCACTCCCTGTCTTAGGTTTCCAGTGGTTGGCTACATTCTTCACAGGGATCCTGTCCCAGGAGAGTATTCTCTAGAAACCATGCTTTTCCTCTTTGACCTATCATAACCATATCCATCTCTCCCATTTACTTTTCTATTTCACTGGGGTCCAAAGTGAGCTCACACATCCTAAGAGTACACTATAAATTTACTGATGTATATGTACTGCTTTAAAAGTAAGAAAAATTAATCCTTACTTAAATTTAAATACAAATTAACACCCTGGGTCTATATGTCAAACATTAATGTGTCACATCCTGTACTGGAGGAAAGAGAGGGGAGGGATTATGGATAATAATACCTAGTTTTTAACTAAAGTAACCTTGAACAAATGTTCAAGTGGTTTAAGAAGACCCTTCTAAAGAGACTATATAGTTTGGATAATATGAATAATATAGGCCTTCATGACAATAATACTGAGACTTAACTAACACTTGTACTGTAGTTGCAGCCTTTAGTGGCCACATTACAGGATATCTAGTATCACTAACAGTGTACCTTATCCTGTTGTACTTTGACATACTAAATAATAAGAATATGAAGCCATTACAATCAGTAAGATATTTAAAAACTAAGCATAGAGATATAAATTTTTGTAATGGCTGAAATTTTTCCAATAATATTTAAAATCATACAATACTCAATCCTTTATTTTACAAAATTTCACAAAACTTATGTTAAATGTTTAGAAACCTCTTCTGAAGTTCCTTAATTAGAAAAGACAAAAGGCCACACTATTAGAAAAGCACATGTTCTTCTTGCTGCTATTAAAATGGCTAAAACAATACACAGAAAACATGACGGCAACAAATTTAAATAAACTCCCTTGCTAAAAAATCAGAGCTGTCGCAGTGCATAGCTCTGGGTAACCATTTACCTAGAATGAAATGTGAACAACGTCCTCTAGGGTTATACGGTAAGCACTGCCATAGCGTTGGAAGTTGCATAGAAAACATGGCTGAAGATTTGAAAAAGAAACCTACGTCATGAAAACTAGGGATGTACTGTATGGTGACTAACATAATATAATAAAAAAATATTATTTAAAAAAAAAAGAAAGAAACCTACATCATGTAGGATGCCTCTTTTTCAGATAAATGAATGCATATATTTTTAACATGCCTCAGTTTATGATATTTGATAGGCAACTTCTGAGTGAGCCATTACAATAAGTACCAAAGAAGACATAATCTCAACAGTGTTACTTTTCTAAATAAAAATAATTTTTAGGGAAAACTGGTTAAGTGTAACCACTGGTGAAAGGTTACCCTAGCTGGACTAAAGGGGGGAAAAATAGGCATAAGATGACAGAGATAGCACCATGGACTTCACTAACTATATCGTTCATAGCCAAGCAATTGCAACACAATGTTGAAGCCAAGTACTGCAATGATGATGCAATCACTTTTTTAAATAAGACCTGTAAAACATAGTAAAAGCTTTACAATGCTTTGAAATGAAATGGGAAGTAACCATGAGGATTGTTTGTACCACCCAGAGGTTCCACTGCTTATCTCATAGAAAAGTTTCTAAACTTAAGGATTAGGAACAAAACCAAAAACAAAACAAAACAAAAAATAAAACTAGCGTACCAAATGTGCTGACCTTTCATGTGAGGCAAGAAGCTGTGTGTGTTACCAAGTAGCTAACTAGCTAGCTAACCAGATACTTACATATATACAAACCATCAAACAAACTTAATCTGTCTCTTCAAAGTAAAGGTGACATTTTATCAAATGAGAAAGTAAATGCTTTTCAAAACAGATTTGTGCTATGAAAAAGTATTTTGAAAACATATGTTTGAAAACGATTCCATCATAGTGTGATTTTGTTACCAAAAATTCTATGTCTACCATCTACAAAAACGCTCATCTGTTTTCAATTTTAAAATTGGCAACAGAGAATATTCTAACCTGTTTAATGATGTTCCAAAGAGTTTCAATGGGTTTTGAGTCCATTTATTAAAAAATATTAAAATGCTATGTCTTCAACTTCATTGCCAGAAACGACTGATTGCCATCAAGGAAGATTTTAACACATTTTTGCATATTTTGTATATAAGATTAATAAATTAGTAACACAATTTAGTAAGTGCAAATAATGATGTACTTCTTCAATTTGGATCCATTTTTCTTTTTGAAGTATAAGTTTCAGCTATGGCAGCATTAAAATCATGTAGTAAAGTAAACTGAACTTAGAAACAAACTTATAAATCATTTCATCATGAAGTGTTAAACTGACTTTTTAAAATAACAAAGAATGTTAAATTATAGGGTTTGGGGGAACCACAGTTAGTTTTAAAATATTATTTATTTTATCTATAACTCTTTCTTTTTAATATCAATTTATGAATGTTTTATAGCACACATTAGCACACTAGCCCACATATAACATGCTCATAAACATTTTGCTTATGATCTGCTCTATCCAAAAAGTTTGAAGACTTTTCTATTCTATCCTATTACAGAATTCTATTATAGTCAGAAGTTCTCCCAAATAAGCCTTAAAATTATCTTGCCGGAGGAATTCTTCCAGGCTCACCCTTAGCAACAATACTCTCAGGTCACCCTTGGGCTATCCAAACCATCTAAGATCTCTATTTCTTTCTCTCTTTAAGCATCCTAAATTCTGCTCCTTTCACCTCAGCTACTGAAAATGCTACATTCACCGTAATCAAGCAGGGAAGATATTCAAACAAACATTATATTAATAATCAAACATATTTATTTTTAAGATGCACTAGCAATATACTTATTTAACTTATTTAATGGAGGCTTTGAAACAATTTAGGGTGATCAAATAATTTGATGCCCTCTTACTAAATTTACTAAAATTATATTTGTGTTTTTATATTACATCAGATGTAAATTTGTTAAGTAAGCAAAACTAAAGAATATATAATCACAGCCTAAATAAAATTTAAAGGACATTGATTCAAATGTCCTATTTCTTTGGCATATTAGTAATAGAAACTAGTGTACATGCACATCAAAGAGGAAGAAGAAAATAACCTAAAGATGTAAAAGTGGTGCTAAGAAAATTCAGAAGAAAAAATTAGCATACAATATAGAGGGGTATACTTTTCCTTATACTTTATTCAAATAGCTCTTGGTAACTCTAATGAGTTTTCCATGTGGACATAACAAAGAAATTAAACACAAAAATACACAACTAAGTCATGGCTAATTATGATGAGCTCTTTGGAAAAGGTCCCAAGGTGTCATAATTAAAAGCTGAGCTATTTTTCATTCTTTCCCAGCCATGGCATAAATAAGAATTAAGAGTGCCCAAGTTCACTAGTCCCACCTAATTTAGGCTGTTATAGATATTCACCTCAGAGAAAATAAGCCTCTTACAAAATGCTATACAATTTAAATTCAGTGTACATGACCCTACCTTAGCATACCCGTAAATCACACAAACCTGTACAAAAATACAAGTGGAGGCCCTCTCTGGAACTGTTGTCTGCAAAAGTTTAAGGGGTCTAACCCAAGAAAAGCTAAAAATTTCTTTTAATAATGTCTTAGAATATTACATTAAAAATAAAAATGAAATATTACAATTTTAATTGTTCCAATATTTAAATTCTTCTTTAAACTTCAGTGTATCTATTTTCAATTCGACCTTTATAATGGGAAAGAACAATTTTCCTCCAGTGTGTATTTGGATCTTCAGACTCAAGAGTAATAAACGTTCCTGAGACTCAGCTAACTAATATGCTGTGTTCCAAGTTAGTTAAGCTTTGTTCAGTTGCTTTATGATTTCAATTTTTATTTTCTTTTTTTGGGGAGGGGAGTTGCTTCTTATTAAAGAAAAGTTCTAAAGGAAAGTTCTTAAAAGCATCATAACTAATTTAATATGACTAACGGATGTTTTTAAACTGTTCTATAGAACGTTTGTATCTTTTTTTCCTCCTTAGCTTCAGAGCCTTGCTTTTTAATGGAGAGATTTCATCATATTTTTCATGTCATGGATCAACACTGCAACTGTCCAGCATGCCAAAGCAGTGGTAAGAAAAATAATAGGTTAGGCCGTTAGAAACTAGAGCCATAAGTTCTCCAGCCTATGTGACCACCAAGCCCTTTTCAGAAAGTGATTATGTCACAGTCATATAAGCGCAAAACCTCAATAGGTGCATTTAATTTGAAGAAACAAGTCATTAAACACCAGAAAACATCTAAGCCAAAAACAGCAAAGAAGGCTTGTGGACTCAGAGAAAAGGTATTCAAAAAGTCATTGGAACATAAGATCCCAGACTACAAAACTGAAGAGGGTGGATTTAGCATCCCTATTTGAGAGTGATCAAAAGTGGAGAGGGGCAGTTGTTGTTACTACTGCTTTTGCTACTGTTTCGCTATCATCATTGTGAAACAATAATTTCAATTTCATCCAAAAATTCTGACTCACTCTACGGGCTATTTTATGTTCATATTATCCCTCAATAAAAAAGAAGTTAGGAACATGCCAACTCTATAGTTAGAAAAGCTTAATTACAAATGTGAGGCCCAAAGACCTGTAACAAATAAAGGAAATTCGGAAATAACACACAGATCTAAAAACTTCCAGGTATTGGCCTTTTTCTAAGACCATGTTTGCCAACTGAAAAAAAAAAATTTTTTTTTTTAAAGATTTTATTTATTTATTCGACATAGAAAGACAGCCAGAGAGAGAGGGAACACAAGCAGGGGGAGTGGGAGAGGAAGAAGCAGGCTCATAGCGGAAGAGGGACTCGATCCCGTAACGCCGGGATCACGCCCTCAGCCGAAGGCAGAGGATTAACCGCTGTGCCACCCAGGCGCCCCATATAGTGTAAGATATAAGATTTTATTAACTCATAGTACTGATCACCCATTCATATATTAATAAGCCACTTACTTTTAATACTTAGTTGAAGTATTCGAAGAAAAGCAGTAATCTGAAAAATTCCTCTGTACCTTAAAATGTACTCACAATGTCCTTGACCACAAAACTGAGCTAAGAGAAGTGTAGCAGTTAAGCTGCTGGCCTATGGCCACATCACATGCATGATCAGACATGGCCTTTCTAGGAGTCACGAAGACACAAATATGAGACTTTTCAATGTCATAACTATAGAATAATCAATAATGGTATCAAATATTTCCCACATGTCCAATGATCCTCAAGATGTTACGTCAAATAACCTATTCTTAATCATCCTTCAAGTCACAGCTCAAAGGCCACCTCCTACTAGAAGCTGTCCTTTACATAAGTACTTCTGCTCTTATACCTATCTCCATTATCACAACTAGCACGCTGCATAGAATCACCTATATTCATACCTCCTCACTGCATTTTCATCTTTGAAATCATGTAATCAAGTGATTCCCACCTTTTCCCAGCCAAGGATCCTTTCATTAATCTTCCCTGATGAACCCCATTTTTTGAGAGAGTTGCTTATAAAACTAGCCACACTTACCACATAAATCATTTTCTAATTTTTACTAATCAGAATATATAACTGATACCTAGTGTTTCTGATCAGCAAAATATTTTTCATTTATACATTGGTATATGGGAAATGCAGTGATGGTTTGGCTCTGGAAATAAGTATGAAGATAAAATAAATGAACATTGACATTATATAGAAGAGACTGGGGGGAAAAAAAAGGAGGGCCAAAAAAGCCAGCCCTAATTTATGACATACAAGCTTTGTTTGTAGTGAATAATACCCTGAAGCAAAACCCAATGGAAACATTTATTCATATCAGGTAGGAAGTTAGACAGTATGACTGGTAAGGTTATCTACCCTGCATGCCTTTTACTGAAAGAGGCAATGAATCAGAAAGCACTTTGAAAACTGAGTTCTATAAAATGTTAAGAGAATTAAAAATTAGCCTTTTCATGCCAAAGTTCTACTGACCACCTAATAATTGTCAAGTAACCCTAATACCATTGTCCAGTATCTTCAAATTGAATCTTCTCAACAACCCTATCATCTGGTAAATTCTATCACAATCCCATTTTAAAAATTAGGAAATCAAGACTTGAAGAGGTTGCATAACTTTTCCAAGGTCATACAATTAGTTTAGGAAATAAGACTCCAAAGGAAAGATTCAAGAAATAAAAATTCAGAGTTTAATATTGGTTTTCTCACACACAGGTCTATCATTCAAATGAAGAATATAGGTTTCCATTTTTTTCTTTAAATGAAACCAAAAGAAAGCAGATTAAGATGTGTATATTTGACACAAATAACTTCCTGATGTTAATCACTGAAGTATATAAACAAAGGAGATTATAAAATCTCATTCTTTGCAGGCTTTCAAAATAAAGAGACCTTCTTAACTGATCAGAATGGGTGATCAATACACCCTTGGGGAATGCAGGATGACAGACGAAATGATTTTGAAAGATCATTAGATCAAAATCTAATCTTAGAGTCCTTAGAATTGGAATTTTCTCAAATTTGAGAACTGGACATCCAAACTCTGCATTTATCCCAAGTCTCCAGATGACTAATGAATTCTGCTTTCTAGGAAAGAAGGGAAGGAACCCATAATCTCTGTATTTCATATAAGAGTAAAAGAAACAGACTATGTAATTCACCAAAGATTTCATAGCGAGTGCGTAGGGAAGCTGAAATGGGAAGCCCAATCTGTGTAATGATAAGCACAGTACTACTTCAACAGTAATTTCAACAGGTATTAAACATTTATTTTATACCAAGCCCTGAGCTTAGTGCTTTACATTCATTTATCTCATTTAAACCTCACAATAATCCTATGATGTAGATATTATCATTACTCCCATTTTAGAGATGAAGAAATGGAGGGTTAGGGATTACATCATGGATATATCACGGGTGGATAGGATGGCTGACTTCTAAATAGAAGAGGTTCAATGCCCATGGAGATAGCTAGAGATTATTTCTGAGAAAATAACACTGCTGGTCTTTGATATTCTTTTCCAAGAAAGAATGATGAGGGGCACCTGGATGGCACATCGGTTAAGCGTCTGCCTTCGGCTCAGGGCGTGATCCCAGCGTGGGATAGAGCCCCACATCAGGCTCCTCCGTTGGGAGCCTGCTTCTTCCTCTCCCACTCCCCCTGCTTGTGTTCCCTCTCTCGCTAGCTGTCTGTATCTCTGTCAAATAAATAAACAAAATCTTTTTTAAAAAGATTAAAAAAAAAAAAGAAAGAATGATGAATTATTCTCTCCTAGTTAGGAACATTCTTCTCCAGATCTACCAATGACCTGCTTAGCACCATGACAACTGCAGCTAAGTTTCCCCACCTACCAATATCAAAAATCTTTAATAGAAAGGAAAATCCTTAAAAAATAAACTTGTGACTTCAAAAATGCCCTTCAGGGTGCCTAGAACTTAGTAAGTGCTCAATCATGTTACCCAATGATCTGTTTCTAAAGTATGAAAGGAAACATTTGCAACCATGTCTCAGAATGAGTTCCACTTGAAATCTATGCTCATTATTTAAAAAAAAAAAAAAGAAAGAAAAGAAAAGAAAAAACCTGTTACATTTTCTTTTTTTCACATATTGTGCTTGTGTATTCGTGGAAAGTAAAGCATCTTTAATTTTCTTTGTCTACTTTTAAAGAACTACTTTTCAAAGAAGAGAAGAGATTGTGCTCAGTGAAGTCAAAATCACAAATAGCACTAAAGTCCCTTTTTGCATTTGAATGGATATATTAAAGATAGACAATTCAATTCATCTATTTAAGATGCCTAGAAACAACAAATTATTGAAGGCAGTAGGGATAATAGATCATGTAAAGGGTTATCTTGTGAGATTTTTAGAGAAGAAAGAGATCAAGGGAGAACTTGAAATGAGAGAATATAGAATATTTGCATAGATGCTAATATGCATATCACATAATGTACTTTGAATTTACCTTATATTTATCAAGCTTATTTATACAGGTCATCACCGAAAAGCATCAAATCAATATACTTAAGTAATTTTGATTCAAGATAGTTTAAAACACAAAAACTCTTAAAGAATTTCATAATATCACATTAGGCTTCTTCAAAACATGGTGCTTCAATCCAAAGAAATCTTTAAAAAGCTTTATAAACCAGGGGAGCTTAGTAAATAAAATATACCAGTGAATTCCTTGCTATATGTGCCAGAGTAGAATGTTCGTAGAGAAAAATAGGGAAATAGAAAATCTAGAAAATTACAGAGCAGCAAATTCAAGCTAGTTACCAAAGATGCAAAATGTTCTGAAATATATACAACAGTGGACTACCAATTGTTGGATTTTTCTAATTTCACTATTCAATCCCCAAATAATTACAGGTTAAGATACTAACCCAGTTCTTTATAAATAAAGCCAAACAACACCCTATAAATGCAAAAAGATAACTCTCTAGATAAAGATAAAGATTTCTATAGCTTCAAATGATTGTTTTTCAGTTGAAGTAGTACAAAAGAGAATGCCACTACACATTTTCATACCATTGAAAGGTAAAGAAGAACATTTCAGAATTCTTTAAACATTTTGAAAAGGAGTTTTCCCAATATTATATACTGGGCAGGTTAGGGAGGATTACTAAACATGTTGGTATTATAAAGTAGAAATAACTGGACATTTGATTTTTAAATGTGTTCTATTAGTTTATAATAGATGACAGCATCTACAATTAACCTCAGAAAATAATTCACATCATTCCTAAGGATGGAAGTTTTTTGAGTGAATAGTAAAATATGAGTAATACATAAGGGGTCTTAAAGGAGCAAGAAGAGATTCTGAATATAAACAAGGCATCATTCTGGTAAAAGGAAATACAAACAACTAGAATAAAAATAGTTGATGCACAAAAGCCATAATGAGGGGGTAGCTCAAAAAATAACTTCTACTTTGAATGGTTTGGATGAAATACAAATTATCTACAGAAAAGTGTGGACTGGCATAAATGTTTGTACAAAATTATAAGTGTATTTCAAGAAGTATGCAAGAGGCAACCGCCTGCATGATGCACAAGGTCCCGGCAATGCTCTGCTTAAGTGCTAGTGCACAGAGTCCAAACCACTGCATTTTAATTACCATGCAGCCTCAGATATATTGCCTTTGATATGGAAATGTTCTTGTTCTCTCATCTTCACATATGGTCTCATGCACAGAAATCTTTATCTGATTCATAAAAAATAAACTAGAATCCAATCTCAACACCTGACCTCAGTGCTTAGAAGTTTTTTACTAAGCATGGTGTCACTATAAAAAGAATGGCTAATATTGGTGTAAAGTTGGATATTTTGAGCGACGATATGAAGGATTTACAGTTAAGAACTGAATTGATACTGCTTCTCTGAGGTTTTAGGATTTCATGTTCCCTTTTTTGAGACTACCACAGATTTGAGGAAAAACAGACCAGTACCCTTTTTTGGAGGTGAGAGAGTCTGTAGTAGATTTAAATGATATTCCATCTTACAACCTCCACCCACATTCTTCAATTGATATTTTTATCCAAATTATAACAATGGATATTTAAAACTTGAGAAGCTCTATAAAAAGCAATGACACAACTTTAAAATTATTTCCAGTTTGACCAAATGTCTAAACAAAATAATAACCTAAAAAGCTTTTACCCTCTTCCACAGAACAAGGAAAATAAAAACACACTTCCTATAAATGGATAAAAAATATATAATGAGAGGATGATGAAAGTTTCTGATATAACTCTTATCAAAACAGTTAGTTCTCAGATCACAGTTGAAGAATATCAGGCAAAAAGGATATGCTACATATTTAAAATGCACTTACATCTAATAAAAATTGCTTTTCATAGGCTATACCGGAGTGCCAGCTTTTTTTTTTTAACTTGAGTATGCTGAGATTCATAATATAATCTAATCAGTAGAAAATGTGTAGTTAGGATGAAAACAGAATGTTCAATATATCATTTTCTTTTTTAGGAAAAAATATAATAGGAGAGAGCCATATTTCTTAAACAATAAGCAATTCAAATGCAAAGACAGTCCATTTCTTCCTCTAAAAGGCAATGAATATTTGTTTACTTATTAGCAGATTTCTGAAATAAAATTTGTTCTCACATACCCACATAACTTGATCATTCTGAAATAATCTAGATTGATTTTATAAAAAAACAGGAATATGACCCATCTAACTTCATGACAGCAGATAATACGTCCCATCTGCGAATCATCTTGCTCTATGTTATCTGTGTTTTATCATTTCTAGTACCTGTCTGTGCCTGATATGGTACTCTCAGACACATTAGCTGGATGGAATGTTTCACTTGACTTCAAAAACATCAATTGATATATATGCACCCCAAACTATATTTAAACAAATAGCTCTTAGATCAATCAAAGTTTTAGTTGTACTGTACTATTCTTTTATATAATGCTGTTTGTAAATAGTGAAAAAGTATATATGAATTGTCTCACAAGAGAATTATTTTAAACTTAGATATATAATCTAAGAAAACTGAAAAGTACAGGAAATACTGAAAGGGTTAAAGCCAATGTATATTAAACCTTGTTAAAAGGAAAATTCATTTATTCTAGTACCTATTATACTAATTGAAAGGGAATTATTTAAAACATCACTAATTTCTTCCATATAAGATGTGTAGCAATTTCATCAGGGGCCACCACCCAATAATTCCTAAAAGTCAAATAGAAACAGACATAAAGTCTCAATAATGACACCAAAATATATCATATATGTATTTAAAGTAATACACTTTAAGACCCTATAAAAGAAAGATTTGCTAAGTATGTTAACATATTTTAAATGTATGCTTTTCCCTTACTTAAAAAAAAATCTGCTGTTTTCTGCTACTAAAGAAAAAATATCCAACAGACAGTATGATATTCCTATTCAATGTTACCTCTTCAAGGTATTCAGTTAGTGAATTCATTATAGAATAGAATCAGCTGAAGGTATAGATATTGATACTGCTTTATTATTCAATATATTTTACACTTATATTTATAGTATAATGTTGAGTGTTGCAGTTACACAATATACTATTGTAGTAGTCTGTATCATGTTCCATAATAATAAACTTATAAATATTTTTGCTTTTTAAAAAATACATATACTCTAAGAGAAAGTTCCTTATCATCACTTCCCAAACAAAAACTAAGAACAACAATAAAACAGGATAAATTATAAATAAAAAACCATCTAGTTTTGCCATTATAAGTAAAGGAACACGGTGGGAGAGCAGAGAAGAAAGGAGGTGTTGGTGGTACATGAGAAAAGTGACCGGGGATGTCAGTTTGCCTAAGGAATTAATGACCTATCACTTGTCTGGATACTGGTTTCTTACTGCCTTTGGTCATAAACTAGATCTAATATGTGCGGTGCATACTTGCTTGCTTTCAGAGTCTGAAGGATTTTTTTTTTTTTTTGGTTGTTTGTTGTTCTTGGTCTTGTTGTTCTTGTTGTCGTTTTAGAATAGGAATAATCCCTCTTTATTTATGAGGTTTTCAAAAATGTAGGAGAAAAAAATCTACATGTCATTTGGCCTACTATCCATGTGCTCACATGTGTGTATTCAGGAAGATATTCTCAAAAGTATATAGATAATTCATTTATGATCTGGTAGAGTTTTTAAAAATTCAGTCATAAGTTTTCCTCTACTAAAAGAAAATGAAATATTTCACTGGTTCAATAAAGAGCAAATGCAAATAAATTGTGTCCCCCACCTCCCACCAGACAGGTGTATTCTTGCTGCCATAGAAAAGCTAACACTATCCCACTAAACTTGTGGAAGATTTAGGACGTTTGCTTGTTTGTTTTACAATAAAGAGAATCTTCTAGTAGGTATCAGGCATAACTGAGTGGCCTAGGAACAAGGGGAGGAGGGAGACTGTTGAAAGTACCTAATGCTGAGAGTTGAATTCCATGGTTACTGCACAGGGTGAAAGAGGGAAAGTCAGGTTCATGGCTACAGAAATCTGGTCTCCACCAGAGAATGCAGGCTAAAGCTGACCTGAGGCTGGGATCTGGGAAGCTAGGTAGGAAGTTCAAGCACCATTCTGGGTACGAGAATACAAGGCACTGCTCCTAAGAACTCCAGGCTGAACAAGAGTGATACAGGAAGAGACTGCAGATCTTTCCAGGCTTGCCCCCACAGTGAACACTAGCAGCCCCAAGCGGCTAGGCCTGAAGGGGGAAAATAGAAGCTGCAATCAGGGCACAGAAACTCTCAGACCCCTAGCTTGGGGGTAGGAAGGAGCACACAGACAGGTGAACAGTCCAAACTAGAAGCCTAAAGCCCCTACCCAAGCCAAGATACAATATCAAGCCGGGGCTGGTCCTACTGGATTAGTGCAGATAGAGGGGCACTAGCAGACCTTCCCCATGGAAGGGTTATGGAAAAGACTTATACTGCCAGATTTTACTCTGCATCTCCTTTCCCCATTCAGTCTGTAGCCTGCTGCTGCTGTCCCATTTACCCCTCTAACCAGCAGTTCCCCCTCAGCCGAAAAATAGAGGAAACAGGAAGAGATGGGGGAGAAAAAGAGAAGAGAAATCAAAGACAAGACTACATTGGCACAGTCTTCCCTGGTGCCAGGGCCTTTCAGGGCTGTCCTGGTAGGTTCGGCCTTCCCTCAGGAATCCTGTAGCCCCGAACAGATTTGAGTGGACCAGGTCCGCCAAGCCCGTGCCTATGGGCCTCGGGGATGAGGTGCTGAGTGGGCAAGCTAATTATACATGTGGCATTTGGGCAGCCGACCGTCCAGTGACACCTTACCTTATGAGGAAACGTCAACCCCAGCAACTGTTCAAAACAAAATGCCATCGCGGGATCAGCTTCGCAGGCTCTTGGCCGGTTCAGGATTGCTTTTCCCACAGCCTCTCGCACTTAGTGCAAGAATGTGCCCTGGGGAGGCCAGCTGTGGGCGGGCGGACCAGCCAGGGTGGGGGGGACAGGCGGGGCGGTCCTTGCCAGGTGTCCGTCCTGTCCCCCCTCTCCACGGACCGGCTTGCAGACCCGACCACTTGACCTTTTTATTCACCAAACCCACCTCCTAGAAATAGACTGGGCGGGGCTGTATCTGTTCTCCTTGGGACCGGGGAAAAACCTGGGCATGTGACTATAAAGGGCAGAAGACAGAAGACCCTGGGGAGGCGGGGGAGAGGGGAACTCTTGCATCCCGACTCCACTGGGCTGTTGTCTGGGCCACCCCGCCAGGGCCAAAAGCCTGGCCGCCGAGTGAGCGCCCGGGTCCAGCGCCCCGGACAGGGACGTCATCCGAGCGCCCCATTGACAGTGCAGCGGGAGGTCCCGAGCCCAGCCCAGTTTGCCGCAGCCACGGCTTTGGGCCATCTCGAGACCTAAACTTCAAGCACGGCCCTCGGAGGAGGTCACACACACAGAAGTAGCCAGGGACAGCCCATCTCGCTAACAGCCCAGCCCCACCAGCACAGTCGAAGACTTATTTTTAGTCCCCAAATAGGGGCAGCATTAAATATCTGGTAATTCATACAAGCAAACCTTTTCAAACTTGGTCAGCCTAAGAGAGCTTAAATAAAACTGAAAACACGCAGGCAACAACCACCTTTTATCTGCTCGGAACACACCAATTCTCTTTTTATCTGAAAGCTCCGCGGAGCGCCGGGGAAACGGAGCTAATCTAGCCTCCGCAGCCGCGGGCCGCTCCTCCTGGAGCCGGAGCTCAAGCCCAGCAGCCTTTGCACAAGCCCCTTCCCTTCTCTGACGGGCCCTTTAAGGGAGAAGGAAGAAAGCAGCTCCCCCGGGAGCAACCAGGCTAGGGCTAGACCCCAGGCGGGTGGCAGCACCGCCCCCGGGCCTGGGCCGAGCCCCAGAGCAGCGGATCTCGGCCGGTCCGCGGGGAGGACTGCGAGCGGCAGGGCCCGGGCAGGACGCCGAGGAGGACGGAGAGCCCCGGCGTGGCTCAGGGACTCGGGGTGGGAGACCGCGGGGCGGGGAAGGTACGCGCCCGCGACCGTGCGCCGGGCCCGCGGACTCCGAGGCCAAGCCCGCACCGAGCAGGGCTGGGCTGCCCCTCACACACGCCCCCGCCGGCCCAGCACCACTGCCCTTGCGTCCCGAGCAAAGAGGACCACAGATTAGTACTTGGGTTTCGGATTGTCTTGGAGTTCGGTTTGTTTATTCCTAAAAAGATCATAAAAAGTCACGTCCAAAAATGGGGGGAGGGGGAGGAAGGGCGAGAGCGGAGAGAACTGGAGGCGACTCGCGCAGGGTCCCGAGAAAGTTGCGGCGGAGCGGTTGTGGGGTGAGGGTGGGAGAAGGGAGCGGCCGGGTTTTCTAGCGACCCGGGTTTTCTTTATGAACTCCTCGCGCTAAACTTCACCCCGTAGGAGAGCGCAGCGGAGATCCTCGACTCTCGCCCGCCCTCGGCCAGCGTCAACCCCACAAATAGCCAAAGTTTCCAAACCAAAATGGGGGTGGGGTGGGGGGAGCGTTAAGAAACCCAGAGACCCAGCTGGTCCTCCCGAACTCCCGCACCCCGACCGAGCCTGGCTAACACTGAAGCGCTCCGGAAAACTGCGGCGTCGCAGTCACACGGCGAATCAACACAACACTTTTCAAGAAAACAAAATATTCGCTGGGAAACTTACTTTGCATTTAGTCTCTATTCTTTGGGGGGATGCGGTTTAAGTCGGCTCGTAAAGGAAAGCTCGTTTTGTCCAGGTTGGATATTGTCTACTTATGGATCAGCCCTTGGGTGAGGGTTTATTTTAATTTATGGCTTATGCATTCTTTTAAGGTCGATTTACATGACCTCCGGCTACAACTAAGACAGCCGAGGAGGGCACTCCAGTCGTCAGTCGGCCAAACCCACAATTAAAACAGCCCTCCCCCTAGTCTTGGTGTGACTAGGACTCTCCCGGAGTAGGCTGGTCGCCTGCTTTTTCTTTTTTTTCTCTCTCCCTCTTCTTTCTTTACTTCTCCCTTTTTTCCTTCCTTATTTCTTTCTTTCTTTTTTATGTTTTTCTTTTTTAATATCATGAAATAAGATGTGATATCAGTTTGAAAGTTTCGGTATAACTTTGTCTAAACCCAAGCTTGCAGCGATAACGAGAAAGAACAGCGCTCACAAAGCCCTCAGGATGCTGCCCTCTGGTGGGCATAGAGGGCATTACCACCCAACGGTCCCATCTGCACCCTCAGAGCACACACGCATTTGCTTACACAGAAAAAGCGGGGGGGAGGGAGGGAGAGAGAACTACACACGCAGGCACATAAGCTTCCTCTATCACACAGTTGCGCAAACTTCAATGAAATACCTACCTCAAACTTCACGGAGACTTACAAATTCATTCTCTAAGCCACCTGACTTCTTTTTCATATCATTCCCAGTTACATAGATTAGAATATCTATACAGGGAGGCGGAGTAGGAGGAATAAGGTGGGCCGAGAGGGCGGACAGATTTCCGGACGAATACTTAGGATGGCGATAACAGCTTTCTGTTGTCAAAGGTTGCGTTGTCTGTCTGTCTCTCCCCTGCCCTTTTTGCCTTAGTGTCCTACGCACAGTTATCTACAGCTACAACATGTGTTTTCTCGGAGTGGATTTTGGGGGTGGGGGGGGTGGCAAGAAAACCAGAAGCCCGCCACGCAGATCTGTCACCGCCTCCGGAACAAGGCACAACTCTCCGAGAGGGGGACGCATCCTGGGGATCCGCGCGTCCACCAGCGAGCGGCAGACGCTCGGGCCCCTTTCTCAGCCTCTACTCCCCCCTCTGCGTCGGCCCCGCGGAGCGCCCTCCTCCCGCTCCTCCTCCCCTCTCCCCTCCCCAGCCAAGTACGGAAACCCGCCCGGGCTGGGCAGCCGCCGCTCCGGCAACCCGCGCCCTCGCAGGGCTCCGCGCGCTCAGCTCTCGTCCCTCCGCCTGCCCTACCCCAGCCCCTCAGTCCCAGCACAGGGAAACTAAACCCGAAGCGGCCCGGAAGGGCAGAAGCGGAAGGCACTGAGGGCCGGCGGCCCGGCCCGGGGTGCCTGCCCCCTGCCCTCTCCTACTCCCCAACAGGTAGCTCACAAACGGGCCGCGCGCTCACGCTCTGCCTCCCTCGCTCTCTAGATCGCTCGCTCCGTCCCGGTTACCTGGGCGGGCTCCAGGATGGTACCGCACGGGAGGGCTCCTTGTGCGCTGCGCCGCGGGAGTAAATGGCATTAAAGAAAAAGGGAAAGATACAAATAAAAAAAAAAATTAAGGAAGGGGAGTCGATGCTAGGTCAATTAGCACAGCCCGGGGAGCAAGGGAGCAGAACCCCCCAGCGCCGCGGCCGGCACAGCCCGTTAACTCAAGTCTGCGGGGGTGTCCCGCCCCGGGCGGGGGGGAGCGCTGACCGGCAGAAGTTTGCCGCCGGGGTGCCAGGAGGTGCGCGCAGAGCGGGGTGACTAGGGGCTTCCCCCTTGAAACAAGTGAAGGCGATGGTTAGTGCTGTCAATCTTGGCAATCAGTGTGAGCGGCCATGTCGTAAGTATTCAAAGCATTTCCCGTCGTGCAACATCAGAAAGTGAGTGGCCAGGGCATTGATCTGAGCGAGGGAGAGGAGGCAGGGCTCCCCTCCCAGACAACACAGGCAAGATGAGACAAGAGGCGAGGGAGGCAGCGAGCCAGGCAGGGAAGCTGGGAGGGAGGGGGAGGGCTAGAGGAAGAAGAAGGAGGGAAGAGCGGGAGGCAAAGGCAAGAGAGAACCGGAGAGAGAGGGCAGAGAACGGCGTGAGCGGAGGTCGAAATTGGAGAAAGCGCCTGGGAAGAAAGAGTGAGGCAACTACTGGGAGAGAATTGGAAGGGGACAAAGAAGAGAGTTGGGGTCAGAGGAGAATGGGGACAAGTATTAGGTGGGAGAGAGACTGGGTGAGGAGTAAAGGACCAAAGGAGCACTATTAAGGCTGGGGCTGCTGGGAGGAGGAGTCAAGAGGAAGGCGAACTGCAGTGGGGCAAAGGTAGACAACTGCATAGAAAGAAAGCAAATAGAGAAGAGGAGAAGGAAAGTGGGAGAGGAAAATGTAGGGGCGGTAATTTGTGTTTTGAAAAAGTTATGTGACAGCGGAGGAAGGGGCTGAATATTAACAAGTACTAAGCTATAGAGGTGGACCCCAGAAGTGAGTCACAGTAGATACAGAGAGAAAGGGAAGGACCAGGGCTGAAGCAGACCAGGAAGAAGGAAAGATGGGTGAATATTAGGATGAATAATAAGGATGAAAGAAAATGAAAAACAAAGAGAGTTTTAAAAAGAGATGCAGGAACCAGAAACAATGAAAACACACCAGTTAGTAGGATCTCAGTAAATGGGGGAAGAGAAATTTATTTTAAAAGGAGGAGGAGGAGGGCTTGAAAGAAAAGAAGAAAAAGCAATTGACATAAGAGATCCTTAATATATGTAGGTGGCATGGTCTGGAGACCATGTAATTATGGAGTTTATGGGTTAAAATGATTAGAAATAACAAGACATGTACAAACTACCAAAGAAAAATTATACCTTTACAGCAATAAATAAAATAACTCCACATTTATTATATAGATAAGTTTGTGTTACGTGAAATTGGGTGAGTGATACATATGTATTACCTCAACTTTGTAGAGGAAAAGATTCAGAGTTACAATTTCAAGAGCGGTGGCTTGGAAGTTGTAGAAGAGGAAAAGAGTTTCTGTCACCCTGAACAGCATGTGAAAATGCATGTCAGATGTAGGAAATTATATTAATAAAAGGCACCCCCCAAAAACCCACATAAATTAAAGATTCTCTTTGATGCATGTGATTTTCAAGGGTACAGAATGGCCTAAAGGAGCAGAGACCTGGAACTTTATCTTAGTGCACACAAGCTGAAGGACCGAGAGGGGAGGGAATAATCTTGGTGTCACGTAGTAGAGATGCAGAGTAAAAGAGATAGATGAGAAAACCAGCTCTGACAGCAGCAGACACAGAGCTCACTCGAGGCAGTATGCACCAGGTGATGTTGGCCTGCCTTAACCCAGGCCCCAAAAGTAGACTAGATTTCAGAAACTGAGGTCAGTGGCAAATCAAAATTATATCAAGATTAAAAGCTGGAAGAGAGGTTCTGACACACCTACATAACTACTGCAGACATTTGTGGAGGAAAAATCCTTACTCTGTAGAAACTGATATGAGATGGCCACTTTGGGACACTTCATAAACAGGGACTTTGTTTAAGAAAATATGGACCAGGAGAGATGGGACAGGAATTATGACTAAGAAACTTCCCACAGATTAAGTAATAAAAATGATAAAGGGGAGAAAGCCTCACCTTTGTTACATTCACTTTAAAAGAAATGGAGAGAGTAAGCAAGGACAGAAGATGGAACAAGCTGATATGACAGTCATATATTGGCTTCTTAAAGTATATTTTATGTTTGGTTTCATATGAACTCCAGACAAGAGAGGAAAAAGAAACAAGGATGGGGATGAGCATCTCGGATTAGTGGGGCAGAAGGAATAGCCAGATGTTTTTACCCCAATAGGAAAGAAGATGCTTGAGAATTGGGAGTTTGGGGACTGTAAGTTAAAAATGACTTGATGACTGTGGGCTGAGAAGACTACTAGTTCCCAAAAAGAAATCTTGTGTTCCCATAGCCCACAGCGACTTCCAGAACTAGAAAGTCTACCCCCAGGAGCCAGAGCCTAGAGGCCCTTAAAGAGAATGCCTGGCACCTTGCAGCCAGTTCCTCCCACCCTGGGTTCCCAGAACTACCAGGCATGCCCCTTGACCTCCGAGGCCCAAGGGACAAACCCAAACCAGTGTTTCTAGCCTAGACATGGGCCAAATCTTTTCTGGGGTTTGTTTTTGGTTTTGGTTTTGTAAATGAGAGAAGTCAGGCCCAGCGCTGGGTTCCAGAGTCTCACAATCATCAGCCGCCTGCTCCGGAATTCAACCATAGGGGCCAAAAAAAAAAAAAAAACCTCTCCAAAGCCTAAAGAGGTCAAAATCGAATGACCTGTCCTAAATGCCTGCAGAGTTGGGGCAGAGAGATGATGGGGTAGTTTCAGTCCCAAAGCCTGAATCCTCATGGAAGAGCCACCCAGGGAGGTGAAACATCCGGGATGAAACGCTGAGATGCGACTGGGTTCCTCGGAGTTGCTGCGACAAGTCTGGCTTTTCAAGCACCAGCGCATCCATCTCTTTAAATCATACAGCATTTGGGGATCTAGGGGTAAGACTGACCCCGCCAACCTGATGCAGGCCGCTGGCGGGAGGCAAAAAGTGGGGAAAGGCGACATTTTCAAGATCTCTGGAGTCCAAGGCCCTAATACTGGGCCGCGGGGGACCTTCCGGTTAGGAGCGGCAGGAACTCTCTTTAGATTTTACCTGATAAACTGATACCAAAGTAGATTGATAAGGCGGAAACCCGAAGCTGATCACAACATTGGTCCCTAAAGTTAAAAAACTAAAGTTTGGGGTCTCTGTGCTGCACTTCGGGCTGTGCATGGGGTGACACGTGGCCCTGGGGGCGGGGGTGCACCCTAAGGGTTTCCTTTCAAGCCCTGAGCACGATTGTACAGCGCAGGGGGCGAGCGGAGAGCGCTCCAGCGGGTTGAAGTGCCGGGCTCTCCACCTGGTCCGCACTGGCCTGGGGGCTCCGAGAAGTCCCACAGACAGCGCAGGACACCCAGGCACCTTTCGACCAGATCCAGGCGCATTCGAGCTCACTTGCCCTGGGGGTCGGAGCATCGCGCGGCGCGAGAACCCTGGGCACTGAGCTAGGGGAACTAGGGAGGTAAGGAGGGGCGAACGCGTGGGGGCTAACTTACCTGCCGCAGCTGTCGCTGCCTCCGCGCAGTCCCGGTGTCCCTGCGCACAGCTACCAGCAAAGGCAACTCGGCTTTGCTAAGTATGGCCTCGCACCTCCAGAGAAGAGGCGCGAACCCGCAAAGGCAAAGCGCGCGCAGTTCCTGGAGAAAGGTCCGCCTGAACTTGGGAAGGGCAACGCAATGAATTCTGCTAAAGAAGTTAATATTTAAAACACCCACGCAAAAATCATAACGACTGTTAAAACCTCGAATTCTCGCTGTGAAAGTCTCCTTACACCAGCCGGGCGAACAATTCAGATCTACATCTTAAGGTCGCTAACTTCTTTCAGGAAGGGCTTTATAGCTACTGTATAAATAGGACAAATACAAATGTCTTTACTTCCAAAACACGGGGAATGAGAACTTTACTGAAACGAAGAATAAGTGAAAGAGTATAAAAAGCCAAAAAGGAAGAAGTTGAAAACTTTAATTACAGCACGGAGAAAAGTTTTAGCAATTGGTATCCTTAAACAGGGATAACAAACATAACAGCACTTCAGTAGCCCACTGCACTTCATTTAAGTTTGGTGTAACCAAATAACCCAAACTCCCAAATAACAGTGCCCTTGGGACTCTACCTCAAAGAGGTCGGAACTCGTGTTTCAACAACAAAAGCAAAAAACAAACTGTGAATAATGCTCTGTGTTCTTTAAGACGTCATTTTGCAAAAGGACAAGGCATTGTCCCTGGACTTTAAGTGGCTAGACAATAACATTAAATTTCATTTGAATCTGCGCATCATCCTGTTGGGAAGACCACAGCGGTGGCAACAGTAGCAGCAGCACCGTCACAAAGGAGGTGGGGAAAAGTGGTAAAAATGCATGAACTTTTTTCAAAGAAAAATAAAGATAAATCAAAAATAAGTTTTACAGACATGTCTTTCCTGGCTTAGGAAAGTTAATTTTTAAATGTGCTTCTGCTGTCTAAGGTGCAAAGCCGAGCGAGGGGAGTGCGTGGCTGGAATCTGCATGCTGATAAGAGAAGGCTGATGTACTTACAGTGACAGAGGGCAGGCTGCGGGAGAAAAGCTGTTTGTGTTAGCCTGCGAGTTACCCAGGGCTGCAGTGAGAGCAGAAGGGAGGAGTGGGAGTGCCAGTCTGCGTACACCTTCACCGCGTCTCATTACATCTGCCAGCCTCTCTCTCCCTCTCTCTTTCATTTCCACATTCCCTTTGTTCCTGAAAAAAAAATCTACACGTCACATCAGAGTCCCCAGATGCAGTCTACACCAAAGAAAAAAAAATGAATAATTCAATCAAACTGTGCATAGTCTCTAAGGCAATAAATCTATTGCACTTAAAGAAACGAAGGGTAATTACCACCATGGAATTAGAATAAGGCCAAAGACCCGAGATGTCGTTGAGTCTCTGGGTAAACTCCCCCGTCAAATAAAGTTTCATTTATTTAATCCTTTTGACATCTCAAATGGAAAGTCAAAGAAAGATTTTTAACTTCTCTTAGAAAGATATTCACTTCTTTTTAAACACATTTTAAAAGGAGGGGTGGGGGAGGGAGAAAAAGCCTAGGGCATACTACCCTACTCAAAAGGCTCCAGAGGCAGCAGCAGAGACCAGGCACAGATACAAACCAAGACAATGTGTCCGTGGAGCCTGTCCAGGGTCCATTCCTCCCCCCTCTCTCTCTCTCTCTCTCACACACACACACACACACACACACACACACACTCCACCCTCCTCCACTCCCCACTAATCAGACGAGGATCGCCCTCCACTCTCACCCACCACCGCAGCTCAGCACGAGGGCAGCTGGAATCTGGAAACCTTACCTGAAGCACCAAGACCTAAGAGAAATCGCGCTTCCCTGCCACCAACACCCCATGCCAGCCCCACGCACCCCTCCAAAGTCCCGTAACCATCTACTTCTTCCATCTGCCTAAGAGAAACTGTAAACGGGATTTTCCCCCCCACGATTGAATGGAAGCTCTGTACTGTACCGACTTCTGGATTTGCCCTGAGTTGAGTTTAGGGAATGTCTGGAAAGAAAAAAGGGGGGGGGGAGGAAAAAGGGAGGGGGCAGCTAAGCCTTGTCCAAGTTAGTCAGAAGGCTGTGTTAGGCAGGAAAGAGGCTACTGAAGAAACAGCTGGGATGCAGACTGGCTATGGATATCTCAGTTCTAGGAACCGTGTCCTTTCGTCCCGGAGGTAAGACTGTGTACTGTCGCACGTTTATTCTTTCGCTGTCTGTGCCTCTCTTCCCCACCCCCAAGGACCCCTCCCACTCGGGTCAGCTGGCATGCACCCCGGAGAAGGGCACAACACGACGGTCTTTATTTTCCAGATCTCTCTACTCATAAATTGTGGGTGTCACTTAAACGAAATTAGCAAATCTTCTACCGTTGGCTGCAGCGACCAAACCCTCTGTCCCTCTGCGGGTTGCGCGCTGATCGCGGCATCTCGGGCTGCAGAGCGTTCCTGCAGCCCCAGCCCGCCGGTCGCCTGGCCTGAACGCTCAGGTGATGCTGGGGAGACTCGCGGCGTCCCAAACGGGTTCCGCTGAGGGTTTCTATCAGATCACCACCTCCCGCCGCCTTCGCGCGCGCGGACGCACGCACACACCGACGCACACAGAGATACACACACATTCTGACAATCTGGCCGAACTCCTCATCTAAACTCAAGTCCCTTTAACCGTCAATTCAGCCCGCTTGAGAGCAGCGGGAAAACTAGGATGATGCGTGGATGAACCGCGAGGGTGCCAACCTCCCTGTTTGGCGGAGCTCTGTTTACGTGCCTAAGTCGCCACCTTCAGGTCGAGCGGAAGACTGCGCCCGGCTCCCGGCTTGTCGAGACAAACCCGGCGGACACTGGCCCTGCCGCCTATGGCGACAGCCGGGAGCGCTTGAAAGGGAAGCTAAGGGAGGGCCCGCGAGCCGACCCGCTGAGCAAAACAAGGCCTGCTCTCCGAGACCTGGGTCGAGAAGAGTGAGGGCTGAAACTGCACGCAAGCTAAAACCAATAGCCAAGAACCGAGGAAGGCGCACTCTTCCAGCAAAGTGCAAAGCCCCGGGCCAAGGACTCTGCAGCTCCAACACAGGAGCGGCTGCCCCGAAACTTCAAGCACTAACTCCCAGGCCAGTGGCGAGGGGTGCAGGCAGCTTCGGAGGGGCGAAACATCCGCTCCAGTCCTGGCCGAGGACCGAGCTCCCTCTTGCAGTGACCTAGGCTCAACTTGGACTCCGCATTCCCTGGGGCTCCTCTCCCGCTTCTTCTGTAGCCTCGGGGCAGAAGACAAAGGGACTCGGGGAGCGGCCAGACCCAAGGTCACTAGCAGCAGCCTCCCGGACAAGAACTGTACTCCTGAGAAGGACGCTCAGGCAAACCAGTCGCCTGCTTCGAGAGCTGGACACTTAGCTCTGTAGTCGCCCATTTCTCAGAAAATCAGTCCTTCTGATTGTCTAACAACAGATTCGGCAAAATAATAATGATAATTATTACATCGATTTTCAACCTTCCCACCCCTACCTCTACTGAAACCCTTTACACACACTGTTCTTCCTGTACTTACATCCTTATATTATAAGGATACCAGGCTTAGGAATTCCCTGCCTAATCCTGAAATAACTTAGTGGTTGTTCTTTGTTATGCCTGGACACTGCCTTCTGCTCTAAGTCCATCCTCCTCCGTGAACTGTGCCACAAGGGTGCCTCCGTCTTCCCTACCCCTTGGGTGCACAGACATTCTTTAAATGTAACGCTTCGTCAAAGGAGAGGGTCCTTTGATAATTTTATTTATCTCAAGAAAAAGGACCCTTAGGAACTATCTTGTGTTATATGAGGCCATAAATCACCGGTTACGGACTCCAGCCAGGGCCTTCACTATTTTGGTCAGCATAGTAATACTAATAATAATAATTAATCAATTAGTACATTAAATTTAAAAAAGAGAACCACAGCAACCCAGTGCTAATAATGGACAAGAAATGTCTTTTCAAAGAGAGAGGCAACAGGCCCCCAACCCAGACCCCCATTCCCTGGTTTCACGCCACAGCCTAGCAAATTAACATTAGGTCCTCTTCCACTCATGTAGAAAGCCGAGTGTTATTGAATACAGTAGTGAATTTTCCCAGGGAATCCCAATTATAGAAACACCTGTGCTAAGTAATGCTATTCTAATCCACTATGAAAACCTTAACTATGTAATAGCCCTCAAATCATCTCATTTCTTAGTCGCATTGGGGTGGGCCAACCTCATGGAAGAACATTAGACTCGTGCAATGCCCCCAGAGCCTTATCTCAGAGGGGCCTTGGTTTTACCATTCATAATCCTGACAGTTCATCTTCTCCTAAGTAAAAGGGATACACACATGAAGCCTAATGTAACTGCCAGAAACTAAGCGTGGGTAAAACCTCATTTAAAGAAAAACCAAATCAAAGACCAGTGACTACGAAACTGGAACACATGGCACGTGGGCAGTCAGGCACCAATTCCATGATCTTTAAATCAAAATCCTAACAACATGGAAGAAGTTGTCACTATTTGGCATATATGCTTCTTTACTATAAATAGAATATCAATGGCAAAAATAAAATGAAATAAAACCATCATAAGAAGGAATGTGGTAGAAACCAGAAAATACAAAACTCTACAAATTCCCCCTCAAAAATACATATCAGACCTAATATTTTTAAATGCCAGACCTAATGTTTTTAAAATACTATCTGAAAGAAAATTATTTATTAAAGTACTGATTGTTTTATAGCTTAAGGCTGCCAAAACTGCCACTAAAAGATCCAGATGAAAAGTGAAGTTTGTATCCAAATGTTTGTCTTACAATGAAACACGGAATTATTTTTCTAAATAAAGTGATCTAAATAATTACATAGGTAAGCATGAATATCACAAAAACCACAGAAAGGAAAAATATGATAAAGAGTTATAGGATAATTCAACCACAGAAATAACCTTTATTCACTAAAATTCAAAGTATCCATCCCAATAGCATCCTTCCGAGATATCTTATTACCTTTCCATTATTAAGTACTCTTGTGAAAGCATGTGCATTCCTTCATATGTGCTTCTCTTCCCAACACTTACCCCTTCCCAAATCTGAGGTTTACAATCACTAAGATGACTACCATTTCATTCAGTATACACTTTAGCCACACTAGAAACATTTGATAAATCCTACAGTTCCATTCCAGTGCCTAATAAAAGACAAACAAGGGACACAAAAATAATGGTGTAAAACTGCTCAGTGATAAGTATCAAACAATAAAACAATAATTTACTAAAATTACTACTCTTTAAAGGTTTGATAATTTACCTCAGCAATTGTAGGCTTTCTGTATTATGTTAGCATTGTTTTTAAAAACTGAATTTAACCGAATTCTCTTAAATTTAAAATTTGTTACTTAAAAATCTTTCCTCTAAATTCCAGATTGATATTTTTAAATTTTCTAAATAGAGAATTTCTTTTGTGTGTATGTTTTTAAATATCACAATTATGTTGAAGACTTTTGCTTGTTTTCCACATTTTTATTCACATTTAAATATTTATTGAGTGCCTAATATGTGCAAAGCAAATAATTAAAAGTGTGTTACTTAAGGATCTATCTTTTGCACTTTTATGATTTAATAAATACTAATTAAATTTGCACATCTACTGAAATTTATTTTCTATGTTGAAAGTTAATTTATACCAATTATGCCAGCAGAAGTATTCTGTTCAATATAAGTATATCTGATAATTGCATATGACGTTAATTCATTTTATTTGGCATATACTGTTTAAATTACCTCAGATATTTTTCCTAACCAACTACAGACATTTCTAAAAGTTCTTCTGACTTATCAAAATGTATATCTTAAAAAAAAAGCTTTATTTAAAACAATCTATAGTTACAATCCAGTTCCAAATAACATATTTTATGTATTTTATTTTCCAAATCAGTTCTAAAAGAAACTTTAAACCATATCTTCAAATCAGTCTTTAATATAAGTGCTATGCAAAATTATTCTATAACTTGATAGTTTTAGGTCTCTAACATGTATCACAATCATATATGTAAGATAAAGATATTATCTACCTAAAGTCAAACAAACAAATGAAAGCTAAAAAAATAAGCCAGTGTTCCAAGTATCTGGATGTTTTCAATTATTTAAATAACTCATTGGATTTTATTGAATTTTTAAGTTTTCATCAGGATGTTTTGCATTAGGTTTGAATATTTTATCTTTTTAATAGGGGGAGGGGGAAAGGCAGAAACACTGAGAATCTGCAACAACGATCACCCTCATGCTAATTCAAGTCTGTTTAAGACAATAATAAATGAAAAGCTTCACTTGTTCACACTTAGAGTTCTAGAATAGCAGGGTTCTGGAGAAAATATTTAAACTCAAGAGCTCAATACGGAAACCTCTTTTAATCGTATACAATATGTTATCAACCTACTTTCCAAGTTGATGAAGTTTAGTACTAAACTGAATATTAAGCAAATAAGCGTTAACTATGTTCACTAGAATTAGCATATTTCAGATTATAGTTTATAAATTTTTAAGAGCATCAGCATCATGATATGGTTGCCATAGAAACTGCAACAATATGTCATTTCAATTAATTTTATATGCAGTGATAAGGCCTAGTTCTACATCACTTCAATACAAGTTTAAAAAGCAAAGACTGAAAAGCGATATAAATAGCGAATAGTGAGTTTCTAATTTATACCAGTTTAGAAACTAATAAAGTACAAGCCTTTTAAAAAGAAAAATGCACAATGCATTCTAATTGCATGAAAGGATAGCAATTTAATAAAGATCATAAAATGTTTTAAATAAATACATTCTGAAAAAAAAGTTTTCATTAACAATCAACTACTTTACTTCTCTTAGTATTCTATACTTTTGTTACTTAGGTTTATTTATCAGTAACAAAAATTATTGGTTATTACATATTACTTAATTATTAAATTATGGATGCTCTCTCTGTTCTCTAGAGATAGGTACATTTGCTTTTACATTATAAATTCAAAACAACTGGTGCAGAATTTTTAATATTTTTTAAGTAATTATTGAAACAGATCCTTTTCACTTAGAAGGAAGACACAATGTATTATTGCAAAAGCCTTCTTAGTATGTCACTGCCAGAAATATTCCATTGACATTAATGGCTCAATTACTGGAACAGAAAAAGCTTATGAAAATAAAGCATATATTTCCTAAAGAATAAATACGGCAAACGATCTGGAGCTCTTAATTAATCTGTTCTTTGGCTAACAAATACCTTTTCCTTATATTTTCTCTCATTGCACATTTTTATATGGACTATGCCCAAGAAAATTCTGAAAATAATTTGAAAAGGCAAATTATATTCAAGCCTATATTTATCATGCATCTCTTTTTAGATATAATGTAGCCTTTGTTGCTAATAATTTCAATTAATTACTATAAAGCAATGTCCTCAAAATAGCTATAAAAATATTATAATACTAACAGTAATTTTTAGAAAAATAAATGAATACAGTATGTGTGTATTTTTTAATGGCAAAGAAACAATCTAAAGAAGAAAAGATAAACATACACAACTTATTCTTCTTGATAGGATTAGGAGGATTCCTTCCAAAGAAGCATTTAAATCCCCAGTTTTCCTGACAATTAACAATGAAAAACAGATGTTTACAAAGCTGTTTCATATGCTGTCTTAAAAGACGATAAAAGATGGTTTGTGGATAGTAAGAAGGAAGAGCCAGATAACTGCTTGCCGAGTGTATATTTAAAAAGCATTTTCATTGGCTCAGTTATTGTTAATAGTGAAAGAAAACACTTTGTGCTGCACATACTGTATGACTGTGACTATAGAAAACTGCCATCATAAAGTCCTCAAAAACTCTTAAGATGTAATTTACAAAGATAATAATAACACAGAATTATTTCACTTCTCTGAATGCTACACATTTGCATACCAGGACTGTGTACAATATACTCATAATGCACATTCATAATAACAAGGACTTCTTAACACTATAACTACAGCATAAGATCTGTGCATTAGACAATCTATCCTACCAAGTTTTACTTACTGGTGTAAAAGTGTTAGTCTGAGTCAGCCAGGTGTCTGCTGTCTACACAACTGAAGACCAACCCATTAACTACTACATCACCATTGTGAGAAAATACAATGATAAAATTGAAAATTGTGTGACCTTGCAAGGCAATAACAATACTATCTAGTAGTATCTATCTAGCATTATATTGGAAAATGTCAAATGAATATTTTAAAAGTTGTCTGCCATAATCATGGACCTACATTACAAAAAAGCCTTAAAATACAACTAATGTTTAATTGTCTTTTATATTATTTCTTGAACCAAGCACCATGCTAGGCACCTTAAAAATGTTTAATTTTTTAAGTATTTGGGCATTTTTATTTTCTGAAAATAAATCTTAATAATGAATCTTCTTCATGAAGCATTTTTCTCTGCCTACATCGCAGTAACTGTGTATTTGGTATCCACTATGGGTAATAGATAAGTTGTAATTTTGGTTATTGTCCATGTTGTTTCTTGTTCTTATTCAGCAGAGAATAAGTATATCCTAATAAATAACAAAAATATGGTATTTCTATTGCCCAGATGGCTTACTTACTAAATTTACTCCTGACATTTTCTGTATTAGTCAAAATGGAAAAGACATTTTGAAACAAAGAGTGGAGACAGGCACAATATTGCCATATGTACAATATATAACAGCACCTGGATTGGCACAAACTGAGCAAAAACATCTAATTATGAAAAATTCCTGAATATATTAAAACATTTACATTTTTAAACTAAAATTTTGTTTAATATGAAAAATGACAGAAGATAATTACTTGTCCTTAAAATTGTATTAAATATTCAATAACCCATAAGCATTTATATATGAATATTACTATTGAAATTGAATGTATTTTACTATGAAGCTTCAATTATCCCCCAGATTATAATAAAGTATGAAATATATTCATGTATTGACTTCATTCAATTAAAAAAAGTTCTAAATGTAAGTTAATTATTTACATGAACATTACAATTATATTAGGAACATGACATCTAAACACAGGGAGCAAAGAAACTACCTTGCACCAGCAACACTTTAGTCCTGATATTATGTTAGTTAAAAGACTGTTAAAATCACCAACAGACTTCTAATTTAATATACTAAAGTACAGTAGTATATAATATAGTATAAAATGTGAACTTTCTCATTCTGCTTTTATCTGTGTGTTTATATTTGAAAAAGTGTGCAACCTAAATTTTTTTATGAACAGTAGGTCATCCTGGAAACTTAAATGTGTTCTACAATTAGCAAACTTGGTTTTGGCCTGTTTGTAATTAGTACTTCACAAAGTGATGCGTACAACAGCTAATATTCTGCTGCTCTGTAGTTACACAAGGAGTGCTCACGTACTACTTACAATTATTTTGTGGTATCTTAAGTAAACTAAAAATCCTAAAATGAGAGAACTAAGAGCAATTTATCCAAGCCAAATCCAAATGTGCAAGGCACGGGTGCTAGAAAGAATAAGAAAAGAGTAACGGTATCTGGTTTCCATAAGCATATAGTTCACAATCATCACAAGTCATTCCAACAGATGCGTTTAAAGATCCATCAGACAAACTGAAATGAATGATCATTCAAATGTCACAAAAGGCAAATACAACCTAGACATAGTGGAAGTAATATCTCAATTTTTCAGAGAGTATAGCATTGCACACAAAGATGACCAAGAGTATCGGATTGTTTTAATATTACAGTTTTGTTCTCATTGACTATATATATTTAGATACCACCCTAAACAAGAGACCAGCACAGTTGAATAAATCAGCTTCTAAAATAATTTATACATTCAACTGCAGAATTCTTTTCAGACTGCTGAGCTTGTGGTGTACTTTGACACATCTATTAATAATCGTATATTCTAAGTCATTTCTACTTCCTAAGTACTACTTCTACATTCACTAGTCATTATCTTCTTGTTTTGTCTTCTTGTTTTAGCAAGTAAATGTTTAATTCTTATATATCATCTCTCCCATCTTCCCAAATGATTATGTAACAACCCTTGGCTAAAACAAGTCAATGTTTACATTATCACACAAAGTAAATTTTGTTCATGGCCGAGCCAAGTAGTATACTATAAATACATGCCATTTCTTTTAGAATTTATTTGTTTTCCCTTATTGAAAGACTCACTTGTAATAATCTACTAACCTTTAAGGGCCTTTCATCATTACTTTTTCCACATGTTTTTGCCAATCAGTATTATTTCTCTAATTGTCAAATAAATCACCTGTCTTTCAGCTCAAATTCAAACTCACTGCCCTCCATGCCATTGCATAATGGTCACCCAGGGTATTTGCGTTTATGATTTTTGTGTTGGGGCCCACATCTTTTTTCTTGGTTTACTCACCTCACTTTATTGGAGTACATTCTCTAGTAACTTCTTTAATAAAAACAATGTATAAGAAGTTTCAGTTGTTATATATCTGAAAAGTTATCTATCTCTCATGACATTCAGTTGATAGTTTAATTAGGTACAGAATTCTAGGTTGAAACCATTTCCTCTCAAAAATTTGTGAGCATTGCTCCATTGTACTCTAAACTTCAGTGTTCCTAATCTGACATGACCTACTTTTGTTTTTCTCTCTGGAAGCTTTTGCAATCTCTACCCCTATTGTTTTAAAATTTTACAATAATGCCCGTTGGTGTGGATTTTTTTCATTCATTGTCCTGGGCACCTGAATGCTCTTTCAATCTGAAAATTCATGTCTTTCATTTCTGGACTCTTTCTTGTATTTTTCCTTTTTCTACCCTATTCCATTTTCTATCCTCCTTTTCTGGAATGCCTATTGTTGGAATGTTGGAACTTCTAAAATGATTCTCTGAAACTCTTACTTCTTCTTTACTTTCAGTCTCTTTAATTTTATATGATTTTCTGGATGCTTCTGAGAAAGTTCTCTTCCCCTGATAAAAGAATAGATGTCCCTGAAGAAAAGATCTTTTGTCACTGCACCTCCCAGCTTTCTATTTTTAAATGTGACTGTGATGTCTGGAGTGGCAAGAACTGTCTTACAATCATGAGACAATACATATCAAGATGAAAAGACAATTGAAAAATTAAAAAATAACTAGAACTCTTCCTGGCAAATAGCAAGTACTCCATAAATATTTCTAGAATGAATAAATGTTCAATGAATAATGAGAGTGGTAGGGCAAAAGTATAGAAAGAGTCTAAAACTTTAATAACATCACTACACTGCTCTGACAGCCCTAAACTTTCAAACTCTAGACTTCTTTTCACATGAAATAAGTAACTGTTTTCATTGCTTAAGACACTGAAAGCCAAAAACATTCCTATTATGGACCTACAGTAAGTACTCAGTTAATGGTAGATTTGCTTTATTCTAAATATCATATTCTTATTCAGATATACTATTAGCCTCATTCTCTACGTCTAATAATTAAAATTTTTATAATACTTGCAGCTTTCTTCTCTGAGTTCTCCACATCCCTCTAAAGTTTTACAGCCTCAAAGTGGGTACTATTTCTAGAAAAAGATTAATCTGTGCTTTCACAAAATGTCACAATGGGAAGATCTGGCCACTGATTTTTCTCATACAATATTCTTATTTATGCTTAATCACACCTATTTGTTTTGTTTAACAACTAAGTCACTTACTTTGTTTACCGTAGTCTAATCTCTGTATTATTTTCCTTTGCTCTGGATTATTTTCCTTTGCAAGTTTATTTTATTATTTAAAAAAATAGGCATTATGATATTCATTATAACTAGTGGGATAATACTGGGATTCTTAGGAAAAAGTTAATAAAACCAAACTTCCCGTTACCACCTTCCTGAGATAAGCAAAGTTAATAGTTTCCAGCATTTTTAATATCTTTCTTCACATTTATTCAAACATATATATATTGAATTTATATATAAATATTCTACAATATTTGTTGGAAACATGAGATAATGGTATTTATAACACTTTCCAATTTGCTTTCACAATACTGCATGGACATTCCACCAAAATAGATCAAATGCATTCTGTTAATAACTGTATATATTACACATGGGTATACTATAATTACTTATAACCCTACCCCTGTTAATGGGCAAATTATCTGCAATTTTTAATATCATAAAAATGCTGCAGTAAATATCCTTTATTGTTGCTTTTGTTGTTCTAAGTTTAATTTCCAAAAGTTAATTGTTAGGTTAAAAGTGTATATTTTAATATAATAGAAACTGTTAACTTTGAAAAAAAAGTTGTAGCAATTTACTCTCCCATTGGCAACATATAAGATTTCCTGTCATCCTTTTCAGCACTGGATATTATCACTCTTTTTATTTCTGTCACTCTGATGACAAATAGATTATTACTGATGTTTAATTTCATTTCCCTGATTATCTTTTCATAAGTTTACTGGCTATTTATACTTTCTTTTCTGTAAACTGACTATTTGTATCCTATGGCAGACATCATTAACTGCCAATTCATCAACCACCCCACCTTGCATAAAGAAAAATATTTTTCAATCTTTGGAACCATGTGATTTATATGCACATCCTCAGCCCCAACTGATGAATACTCATTAGTCTAAGACAATTCATTAATTCCTTCATTCGTTTACTCACTCAGTAAATATTTACTGAGCATCTACTGCATGCCACAATGAGCAAGGTTCCTCCCTGCCTTCATAGAGTTTATATTCTAGAATGGAAAGCTACACAGACCAATAAATAAATATATAACATGTCAGGAGATGGTAAGAGCTACATAAAGAAAAAAAGCAGAGTAAGGGGAACAGGCCAGGGATAATAAGAATGAGGGTGGTTAATATTTTATAAAGTGTAGTCAAGAAAGCCCTTTCTGATGATAAATAACACTATAGAACTTCACAGGTAGTACAGGCACCTTATACCAGAATATTCCAAATTTCTCCCTGCTGTCCTATAACAATGCTGTCACCCATTTCACCTATCCATAAGCTATTATCATGCAACACACTGTTGCTATTATTATTCTAAATGAACAGTGATCTATGAGATCAACTAATTTTTTAAAAGGTAAAAAAAAGTAAAAGGTTTTATATTATTTGCTCCTTCTCAAACAGTCTTTCTTTCTTTGTGAAAGTCCCAAGTTTCCAACGATTTTCTGAACATTTTCCTTCTCTCTAAAGAAATTTTAACATATCTTGCAAGGTACGTCTACTGGCAACAAATTTCCTCAATTTTTGTTTATATGATAAATTCTTGGTTTCTTTTTCACTTTTGAAGAATAACTGCTGGATACAGAGTTCTATATTGATGAAAGGTTTTCTTTCATCACTTTAAATATTTCACTCTACTATCTTCTTGTTTGTGTGGTATTGAAAAGGAGCCCAACATTACTCTTACTCTTATTTTTCTACAGGTAACATGGTTTTTACCTCTGGATTTTTTTCAAGATTTCTTCTTTGTCTTTGGTTTTCTGCTATTAACTCCCTCATTAACAGAGATACAAAAATCCTCAACAAAATATTAGCAAATCAAATCCAACAGCATGTAAAAAGGACAATCAATAATAACAAAGCAATTTCTCTCATCTATGGAACATAAGAACTAGGATGATCGGTAGGGGAAGAAAGGGATAAAGAAAGGGGGGTAATCAGAAGGGGGAATGAAACATGAGAGACTATGGACTATGAGAAACAAACTGAGGGCCTCAGAGGGGAGGGGGGTGGGGGAATGGGATAGACTGGTGATGGGTAGTAAGGAGGGCACGTATTGCATGGTGTACTGGGTGTTATACACAACTAATGAATCATCGAGCCTTACATCGGAAACCGGGGATGTACTGTATGGTGACTAACATAATATAATAAAAAATCATTAAAAAAAATAATAACAAAGCAGTTATTCAAGATTAGTTTAGCACTTAAGTATCATATTAACAGAATGAAAGAGAAAAAACAGATGTAAAAAAGCATTGGACAATATGCAAAAGAAATTCACGATTTAAGAAATTCTTAAAAACTAGATATAGAAGGAAACTTCCTCAACTTTATAAATAGCATCTCTGGGGTGGGGGGTGGGAGAGAGCTACAACTAATGTCATACTTAATAGTGAAATATGAATGAAGATTGGGAACAAGGCAGTGATGCTCAGACTCACCCTACTGTTCAACATTGCACTGAAGGTCCTAGCTTTGCAATATGATGAAAACTAAAAAATAAAAATAAAAACCATAAAGAATAGAAAATAAATGTAAAACACTCTTTGGAGATGGAGATATAATTTTACAAGCTTAAGAAATCTACCAATCATGAGAATTAATATGTAAATTTAACAAGGTCACAGGAAACAAGGTTCATATTTTAAAATAAGTGCATGCATATATGTCAGGAGCAAACAAATAGAGAATGAGGTTAATACCAACTATGTTTATTAAATTTCTTCCAGTTATAGTTTCATAATTTCTGATCCTTTTGCTATGCTTTCTTTGATCTCTTTGGACATCATAAACACACTCACTTTAAAGCCTTCATTAGACTCTTACAAACTCAATTTATATGTAACACATTTCTATTTCAATTATCAATTTTTGTTGATTTCAGATGTCTGCCATAACTTGTTTTTTCATATGTTTTAGATTTTAGCTTGTAATTTTATTTTATGTAGAAATTTTAATTTTGTGTAATTCTCTCTCTTTACTCCCGCTCTCACTTCATGTATTTATAGTTACATCCATCTAACCCCTCAGGCCCAAGTTCAAATCCAGACCATGCAACAGTGGCTTGGGGTCCTTTCCATATGAGAGGAGATATCACAGGTCAGCTAATGAAACCAATTCCAAGGAAGAAAGACTTAATTTACTTCTTGATTAAGCTATGATTTATGGCAGCAATAGGCAGTAAATTTTATAGCCTCCTGCCATTAGTAGCTCTTTGAAACGTCAGAGTTTTTACATATCCTTTATATATTTTGAATATTAATGTTTATCGGTTTCACATGTGGAAAATAATCTCCCAATTTATTTATTGAGCTTTGAGGGTTCCTTATGTGTTCTGGATACAAGTCCTCTAACGTCCCATAGTTTTGGAAATATTTCACCCAACCTGTGGCTTGCCTCTCCTTTCTCTTAACAGAGGCTTTTGAAGAGCTAACATTTTTAATTGAATGAAGTCAAATTTATTTTATGGACTGTGCAATTGTGCCATATCTAGAAAATATTTGGCTAGACAAAGCTCACAAAGATTTTCCCGTTTTCTTGTAGAAACAATAATTTTAGGTTTTACACTTAGGTCTTTCATCCATTTTGAGTTAATTTTTATATATGGAGTAAAGTATCATTCAAGGTTCTTTTTTTGTTGTTTTTTCTCTTTTCTCTCCCCCTTTCCCAATACCTGCAGCATATTCAATTGCTCCAGCATCATTTTTAAAAAATATTTTATTTATTTATTTGAGATAGAGAGAACAAGATGGGGGGGTGCAAGAGGGGGAAGGGACAGCGAGGGAGGAGGGGCAGGGGAAGAAGCAGATTTCCCACTGAGCAAGAAGCCGGACTTGGGGCTCAACCCCAGGACCCTGGGATCATGACCTGAGCAGAAGGCAGACCTTAACTGACTGAGCCACCCAGGCACCCCAGCTCCAGCACCATTTTTTAAAAGACTTTTTCCATTGAATTGCCTCTACTCCTTCAATGAAATCAATTGCCATATATGTTTAGGTCTATTTCTAGACTCTCTATTCTATTCTATTCTATTGATGTATGTGCCTATCCCACCAATATCATAATGTATAGAGTACTATATAGCTTTAGCGTAAATCCTCTAATTCTGTCCCTCTTTTCAAAAAATTTTGGCCATTGTAGTTTCTTCTCTTTTCCACATAAATGTTAGAAACGGTTTGTCGATTTTTACAAAAAATACTGCAGAATTTTGTTTGGAATTGCATACTCATAGAAGTTGCTAGCTCTAGGTTTAGCAACTTCTGCGTGATCCTGCATGTCTGTTTATTATAGCAACCTAGGAAGCTACACGTTAAATATGGCAGAGCCAAAATAACGGAAGGAGCCTGAGCACCTAAATCTGTACTTAATGGAAAGCCACCCACTAATCCAAAACACCTGTTCTGGATTACCCTCAGAAAGAAAGAAACATCTACTGTGGCAAACCACTGGCAAGTGGAGTTTATCTGTTAAACCAGCATGACTCTAACTAATACATTATTCCATAAAGTTTTGTAATATTATCCTCAAAGATTCTTGCAATCTTCTGTTAGATATATTCTTAAGTACTTACATTTTTTTTGCTATTATAATTGGTCTTTTATTGGACTTCCTAATGCTTTACTTCTAATGCTATAAATATACAACTATTTTCTAATTTAACATCCAGAAATATTGATAAATTCTTATTAATTCCAATAACATCTATAGATTAATTTTGCTTTTCAAAGAAGATAATTATATAATCCACAATGATCCTTTTACACCTTCGTTCTTTGCCTGTCTATACCACACAAACTAGACTCTACAATGTGGTATAAAAGAGGTAATAGCAACGTCTTATCCGTGATTATAAAATGAATGCTTTTACTGTTGCAAAATTAAATGTGATCTATAAAGTGGGGTTTTGGTAGTATCTTATTCTCATATTAAGGAAATCCTCTCTATTCCAAATTTGTTAAGAGAGTTCTTTTTATCATAAATGGATTTAGAATTTTATCATGCAGTTTTTGCCATTTATTGAAATGCTCATGAGGTCTTTCTTCTTCAATCTTTTTTTTGTATTGAACGACTGGAGTACAAACTGCTAATTTTCACCCTGTATTCATTCTTCCCTTTTTTCCTTTAGGTAACAGGACCACCTTCAGTTTCAGCCTGGCACTTTATTGATCAACTAGGCCAAAAAGGTGAGAAGATTTTCTTTTTAAAAAATTCAGGTCCCTTAAGCTCAGGATTCCTCTCCTATATTGCAACTTACTATATATGCAAACATCGCCTTGTCCTCCATCATGTCATCCTGTTGGGATTTGGGCTTGGGATGTCAACACGTAAAAATGGTGACACTTTAGCTTCTGCTCTTGCTGAGAGTAATAAACTGTCCTTTCTATCTGATCTAGGTGTTTCATATATCCTGCCAGTATCCATAAAACTGTGACAGGCTACCTTGTTCGCTTGTAAGCAGAGTTAAATATCAGACCCTTCATAGTTCCTGACAATCCTCTAAGAGATCTCATTATTAGACACCCATGCATTATTTAGATGTTTTTAAATTTCCAAATGTATGGGGTTTTTTTCTAGTTATGTTTTTCTTATTGATTTCTAACTTAATTAGATTGGAATCAGAAAATGAAATATTACTTTGATTTGTTAAAATTGTTTTCTGGTCTAGTATACGCTCAATTTTGAAATATATTCTATTTATACTTGAAAAGAATAAATATTATCTGATTGTTGGGTAGAACATAGGTTCATTGGATTGTACTTCTTGTGTTCAAATTTTTTCTATTTCATTACTACACTTGGTGCACTTGATAATTTACTGAAAGAGATGTTTTTAAATCTTTTGTAAATTTCTCCTTTAAGTGCTGTGTCTTCTGCATTCATACATATTGAAGCCATGCTACTAGATGGACAGAGGTTTAATACAGTGTTTTAATCTGTGTTTTATTACACAGTTACTCTCTTTATCTCTAATCACTTTTATTGCTTTATTTTATCTATTAATGTATTTCTATTACTTTTCTTTCTGATAGTATTTACCTGGTATATATTTTAAATTCTCTATTTTTCTTCAACCTGTGTCCTTGTGGGGTTCTAGGTTCATCTTATTTTATTATTTTTTATTTTAATTCCACTATAGTTAACATACAGTGTTAGATTAGTTTCAAGTGCACAATATAGTGATTCACCATTCTGTGTATTATTCAGTGCTCATCATGATAAGTATACTCTTTAAACCTCATCATTCATTTCACCCATCCCCCTACCCTTCTCCCCTCTAGTAATCATCTCTTTGTTCTCTATAGTTAAGAGAATATTTCTTAGTTTGTCTCACCCTCTTTTTTTTTCTGTTGCTCATTTGTTTTGTTTCTTGAATTCCACATATAAGTGAAATCACATGTTATTTGTCTTTTCCTGGCTGACTTATTTTGCTTAGTATTATAATCTCAAGCTCCATCCATGTTGTTACAAATGGCAAGATTTCATCCTTTTTTATGGCTGAATATTATATATATATAATATTGTACATATATAGTATATGCACACACACAGAGATAAATACAGATATAGATATCTATATATATACTACCTCTTTTTTATCCATTCATCTATTGATGGACATGGGCTGCTTCCATAATTTGGCTATTATAAATAATGCTGCAATAAAGACATATGTGCATGTATCCCTCTGAATTAGTGTTTTGTATTTTTGGGGTAAATACCCAGTAGTGTGATTACTGGATCTTAGGATAGTTCATTTTTAACTTTTGAGGAAACTTCATACTGTCTTCCACATTGTCTGCAAACAGTTTGCATTCCAACCAATAGTTGCACAAGGGTTCCTTTTTCTCCTCATCCTCACCAATGCCTATTGTTTCTTGTGCTATTGATTTTAGCCATTCTGACAGATACGAGGTGTAGTTTTGATTTGCATTTCCCTGATGATGGGTGATATTGAACATCTTTTCGTGTATCTGTTACCTATCTGGATGTCTTCTTTGGAGAAATGTCTCTTCATGTCTTCTGCCTGTTTTTAATTGGATTATTTATTTTTTGGATGTTGAGTTTTATAACTTCTTTATATATTTTGGATACTAAATCTTTTTTGGTATATCATTTGCAAATATCTTCTCCCATTTAGTAGGTTGCCTTTAATTTTGCTGATTGTTTCCTTTGCTGAGCAGATTTTAATTTTGATGTAGTCCCAACAGTTTATTCTTGCTTTTATTTCCCTTGCCTCAAGAGACATATTTAGAAAAAAGTTGCTATGGCCAATGTCAGAGAAATTACTTCCTGTGCTCTCTTTTAGGATTTTTATGGTTTCAGGTTTCATATTTAGATCTTTAATCCATTTTGAGTTTATTTTTGCATATGGTGTGGGAAAGTGGTCCTGTTTCATTCTTTTGCATGTAGTTGTCCAGTTTTCCCAATACCATTTGTTGAAGAGACTGTCTTTTCCCCATTCTTTCCTGCTTTGTTGAAGGTTAATTGACCATATAATTGAAGATTTATTTCTGGGTTTTTCTGTCCTAGTCTATTGATCTATGTGTCTATTTTTATGCCAATACCATACTGTTTTGATTACTAGCACTTTGTAATATAACTTGAAATCTGGAATTGTGATACCTCCAAGCTTGTTTTTCTTTTTCAAGACTTGCTTTAGCTATTTGAGGTCTTTTGTGGTTCCATATAAACTTTAGAATTGTTTGTTCTAGTTCTCTGAAAATTGCTGTTGGTATTTTGATAGGGATTGCATCAAGTCTGTAGGTTACTTTGGATAGTGTAGACATAATAATATTTGTTCTTCCAGTCCATGAGCATGGAATTTCCATTTCTTTGTGTCATCTTCAATTTCTTTCATTGGTTTTTTATAGTTTTCGGAGTACAGGTCTTTCACCTCTTTGGTTAGGTTTATTCCTAGGTATCTTATTATTTTTGGTACAGTTGTAAATGAGACTGTTGTTCTTAATTTCTCCTTCTGTTGCTTCATTGTTGGTGTATACAAATGCAACAGATTTCTGTACATTGATTTTGTATCCTATGACTACTGAATTTATTTATCAGTTCTAGTAGTTTTTTGGTGGAGTCTTTAGGGTTTTCTATATATATAGTATCATGTCATCTTCAAATAGTGACAGTTTTACTTCTTCCTTACCGATTTGAATGCCTTTTATTTCTTTTTGTTGTCTGATGGTGTGACTAGGACTTCCAGTACTATGTTGAATAAAAGTGGTGAGAGTGGACATGTTTCTCTCATCCCTGATGTTAGGGTAAAAAGCCACCATTAAGGATGATGTTAGCTGTGGGTTTTTTGTAAGTGGCCTTTATTATGTAGATGCATGTTCCCTCTAAACCTATTTTGTTGAGGGTTTCTTATCATGAATAGATGTTGTACTTTGTCAAATGCTTATTTTGCATCTATGCTTTTTATCTTTTCTCTTATTGATGTGATGTATCACATTAGTTGATTTGTGAATATTGAACCAAACTTGCAAGCCAGAAATAAATCCCACTTGATCATGGTGAATGATTTTTTTAATGTATTGTTGGATTCGGTTTGCTAGTATTTTGTTGAGGATTTTTGCATCTATGTTCACCAGAGATACTGCCCTGTAGTTCTCTTTTACGGTGGTGTCATTATCTGGTTTTGGCATTAGAGTGATACTGTCCTCATACAATGAATTTGGAAGTTTCCCTTCCCTGTGTCTTTGTGTTTCATGAATATTTTTATAAATACAACATATACAGCTGAGATTTTCTTTTTAATCTAGGAGAATATTTCCTTTTAAGTGATGAGTTTAATATATTTATATTTAATATAATTGCTAATACATGTATTTATTTGTACAGTCATTATTGTTTGTTTTCTATTTGTCCTGCTTTTCCTGTTTTCTGCTTTTTTTCTCTCATTCTTTTCTTTCCTGTTTTAGATTCATTGAGTTACTGTCTGTTTTTTCTCATTCCATTCTCTCTTCTACCACTTTAAAAGTTTGTATTAACTAGGATCAGGACTAGATGCTGATAAGCTTTCTAATATAAAACAACAACAAAAATAAAAATAACAGGGGTGCCTGGGTGGCACAGCGGTTAAGCGTCTGCCTTCGGCTCAGGGCGTGATCCCGGCGTTACGGGATCGAGCCCCACATCAGGCTCCTCTGCTATGAGCCTGCTTCTTCCTCTCCCACTCCCCCTGCTTGTGTTCCCTCTCTCGCTGACTGTCTCTATCTCTGTCAAATAAATAAATAAAATCTTTAAAAAAATAAAAAATAAAAAAAAATAAAAATAACAGGGTTAAAACAAGATAGAAATTTATTTCTCTTTCATTTAAAAGATGTCCAGAGATAGTCCAAGGCTGGAATAGAGGCTCTAACATCATTAAGAACCCACATTCCTTCTATCTTTCTGCACAATCATCCCAGGCCATGCTTGCAGACTTAAAACCACCCTCCTGGTCCAAGATTGTCTAAGGTGGTTGATGAAGATGCAGCTATCACATCAATACTGCATCCAGCAGAAGAAAGAAGGAGGAGGACACAAGGCCCATCTCCCACCTAAGAAAATGCCTTTTGGGGAACTGAGGTGGCTCACTTAGTTAAGCATTTGACTCCTGATTTCAGCTCAGGTCATGACCTCAGGGTCATGAGATCAAGCTCTGCCCAGTGTGTCTGTTTAAGATTCTCTCCTGGCAACAGCAATCAGACAACAAAAAGGGATAAAAGGTATCCAAATCGGCAAAGAAGAAGTCAAACTGTCTCTCTTCGCAGATGACATGATACTCTATATGGAAAACCCAAAAGAATCCACTCCCAAACTATTAGAAGTTATAGAGCAATTCAGTAATGTGGCGGGATACAAAATCAATGCTCAGAAATCAGTTGCATTTCTATACACGAATAATGAGACTGAAGAAAGAGAAATTAGGGAATCCATCCCATTTACAATAGCACCAAAAACCATACGTTACCTTGGAATTAACTTAACCAGAGACGTAAAGGATCTATATTCTAGAAACTATAAATCACTCTTTAAAGACATTGAGGAAGACACAGAAAGATGGAAAAATATTCCATGCTCATGGATCAGAAGAATTAACATAGTTAAAATGTCCATGCTACCCAGAGCAATCTACACTTTCAGTGCTATCCCAATCAAAATACCGATGACATTTTTCAAAGAACTGGAACAAATATAGTCCTTAAATTTGTATGGAACCAGAAAAGGCCCTGAATCTCCAAGGAACTGTTGAAAAGGAAAAACAAAGCTGGGGGCATCACAATGCCGGATTTCGAACTGTACTACAAAGCTGTGATCACAAAGACAGCATGGTACTGGCACAAAAACAGACACATAGACCAATGGAACAGAATAGAGAACCCAGAAATGGACTCTCGGCTCTTTGGGCAACAGATCTTTGATAAAGCAGGAAAAAACATCCGGTGGAAAAAAGACAGTCTCTTCAATAAATGGTGCTGGGAAAATTGGACAGCCTCATGCAAAAGAATGAAACTTGACCACTCTCTCACACCATAAACAAAAATAAACTCCAAATGGATGAAAGACCTCGATGTGAGACGGGAATCCATCAAAATCCTAGAGGAGAACATAGGCAGCAACCTATATGACATTGGCCAAAGTAACCTTTTTCATGACACATCTCCAAAGGCAAGAGAAACAAAAGATAAAATGAACTTGTGGGACTTCATCAAGATAAAAAGCTTCTGCACAGCCAAAGAAACAGTCAAAAAAACTAAGAGGCAGCCCACGGAATGGGAGAATATATTTGCAAATGACGCTACAGATAAAAGACTGGTTTCCAAGATCTACAAAGAACTTCTCAAACTCAGTACATGAGAAACAAATAAACAAATCAAAAAATGGGCAGAAGATATGAACACTTTTCCAATGAAGACATACAAATGGCTAACAGACACATGAAAAAATGTTCAAAATCATTAGCCATCAGGGAAATTCAAATCAAAACCACACTAAGATACCACCTTACGCCAGTTAGAATGGCAAAAATTGACAAGGCAAGAAACAATTGCTAGAGAGGATGTGGAGAAAGGGGATCCCTCCTACATTATTGGTGGGAATGCAAGTTGGTACAGCCACTCTGGAAAACAATGTGGAGGTCCCTTAAAAAGTTAAAAATTGAGCTATCCTATGACCCAGCCATTGCACTACTGGGTATTTATCCCAAAGATACAGACGTAGTGAAGAGAAGGGCCATATGCACCCCAATGTTCATAGCAGCATTGTCCACAATAGCTAAATTGTGAAGGAACCGAGATGCCCTTCAACAGATGACTGGATTAAGAATTTGTGGTCCATATATACAATGGAATATTACTCAGCTATCAGAAAGAACGAATTCTCAACATTTGCTGCAACATGGACGGCAGTGGAGGAGATAATGCTAAGTGAAATAAGTCAAGCAGAGAAAGACAATTATCATATGATTTCTCTCATCTATGGAACATAAGAACTAGGAAGATCAGTAGGGGAAGAAAGGGATAAAGAAAGGGGGGGTAATCAGAAGGGGGAATGAAGCATGAGAGACTACAGACTATGAGAAACAAATTGAGGGCCTCAGAGGGGAGGGGGGGCAGGGGAATGGGATAGACCGGTGATGGGTAGTAAGGAGGGCACGTATCGCATGGTGCACTGGGTGTTATACGCAACTAATGAATCATCGAGCTTTACCTCGGAAACTGGGGATGTACTGTATGGTGACTAACATAATATAATAAAAAAAAACATTAAAAAAAAAAAGAATAAAAAAAAAAAGATTCTCCCTCTCTCTCTCCCTCTGTCCCTCCACCTCCTGCACTCTCTCTTAAAAAAAAAAAAAAATGCCTTTTGAGGAATCTTTCTGGAAATTCCACACTACACTTCTGCTTAAATATCTGAACTTAGGTCACATAACTAGACCTTACATGGGAAGCCAGAAAACATCTTCCTTCTTTTTTTTTTTTTACTTTTTTTTTATGTTCACTTAGCCACTGTATAGTACATCATTACTTTTTGATGTAGTGTTCAATGATTCATTAGTTACATATAACATCCAGTGCTCATCACAACACATGCCCTCCTTAATACTGCAAACACTAACAACCTAAATGAAACTGAGGTTCTGTAACTAAGGCACAATGCACATTTGCCTCTCCCATATACATTCTATTCTATCCATTATGTGATTAACATATAAATGTCTAAAAAAATTAATATATTTTATTTTTTCTCCAAACAATACATGGACTTTGAACACTTTAATTCTGGCCAATACCATCAAACTTTTTTTTTTTAGTTTTTTTTTTTTTTTAATTTGTCAGAGAGAGAGAGAGCACAAGCAGGGGGAACAGGAAGCAGAGGGAGAAGCAGGCTCCCTGCTGAGCAAGGAGCCTGATGCGGGATTCAATCCCAGGACCCTGGGATCATGACCTGAGCCAAAAGCAGATGCTTAGCCAATTGAGCCACCCAGGTGTCCCAATCAATACCTTCAAACTTTTAAGCTATTTGTCCAATAGTTTTTTATTCCTGTAAATATTTTTGTCATTTACACTTAGTATTTATTTAAGTTGATTCACATTTTAACCAACTTATTGCTATACAGTATTTTATATACCATATGTATTATTCACTACTCTTTCTTGCATTGCAGACCTTTCATCTTGTATCATTTCACTCTGCATGAATTCCTTAAAATTTCTTTTAGCATGGGTCTGCTAGTTACAAATTTGCTCATTTTTATTTGTCTGAAAAAAATTTCTTTTTGTCCTTTCTCTAAAGACCATTTCATTGGATGCACAAATTTACAGTTATAATCATTGTTTCACACACTATCATTTGCCTTCCTCTGTTCCTGATGATAAAACAGCTGTTAGTCTAACTGTTGTTTTTGAAAGGTAATCTTTCTCTATGTTTTCCTTAAGATTTTTTTTTTGTCTTTTGTGCTCTGAAGTTTCACTACAGTATGTCCAATTGTGGATATATTTTTATTTGTCTTCATTAAGATTTGATGGATTTTTTGTCTCTATATTGGTATCTTTCACTAATACAGGAAAATCCTCTTCAAATGTTGCCTCTGCCCAGTTTCTTCTCTTCCCATATAAATCCATAATTGGATTTACATTAGATTTTCATATGTTGTTCTCTGTCTCTTAACCTCTCTTTCATGTTTTCTAATCCTTTCTCCCTCTAGGCTATAGTGTAGAAAACTTCTTCAGCTTTACCATCCAGCTGTACCTAATTGAGTTTTAAATTTTCCATATTATAATTTTGTTTCCATAATCTCTCCTTGGTTCTTTTTCATATCAGTAGGTCATCTCTTACTGTCTCTTATTCTTTATTCATATCTTAATATATTTTTATTTTGCTAAGTATATAAAATATACCTATTTTATATTCCATGTCTAATAAGTCCAATATCTAAAATATTGTCAGGTTTGAAATTTTATATCATTTCTGCAGCATCTTGCTCATAGTAAACATAAAAAAATGCTCAACATAATTAGTCATTATGCAAATGCAAATCAAGACCACAATGAGATCCCACTTCACACATACCATGATGGCTACAACCAAAAGGATAGACAATATCAAGTGTTGGGAAAGATGTGGAGAAATTAGAACCTTCAGACATACTGGTAGAAGCTCAGTGAGACAAGTATGAGAGTTAAAGCTCAAAGGGACCTCCCAGCATGGGAGGCCCCACATTTTTGTTTTATTTCCAGGAGTTTGACCAGGTTCACAGTAAATAAGAGAGAAAATTCCTCTAATGCTTCAGGCAGGGAGAGAAAAAACAGGAACATTTTATAATATGCCAGAGGAGTCTTTTCCTCTTAAAAAGTCCTTCAGTCAGGGGAAACTAGTTAACCAGAGCCTCACCTCCTGGTTTATTATCAAAGCCTAATTGACCTAGAAGAAATAAAACACCTAACTCTAGTGAGCTCAACCCTTCCATGTGTGAGAAAAGAAATACCAAAATCTAGCCTACTCTAGCCATCTTGTCCCACTTAATGGAGAAGAAAAAAACAGAAACGCTTGTGAAATTCACAGTCCAGAGGCATAGTCTCCCTAAAAAACTTAGACCTAATCATAGGACTATAGAATGCTTCCCTTCCCCCCACATCTTACTATTAGAAAAGGCCTATTTATGATAATTTTTTACCTACTGCATCATGTCTGGCTATCAAGAAAAAATTACAAAGCATAATAAAAGGAAAAAAAAAAACAAACATAGTTGGAAGAGACAGAGCACGCATCAGAACCAGACATATCAGGAATATTGGAATTATAACATCTAGAATTTACAACTATCTTTAATATGCTAAGGGCTCGAATGAATTAAGTAGATAGCATGTAAGAACAGATGGGCAATGTAATCAAAGAGATAGAAATTCTAAGAAAAAACAAAAAAGAAATGCTAGAGATCAAAACACTGTAACAAAAATGAGAATGTCTTTATGAAAGACTTACTAGCAGATTGGACACATGTCAGGGAAGAATCTCTGAGCTTGAGGATATATCAATAGAAACCTCCCAAACTGGAAAACAAGAGTACAAAAACTGAAAGGAAAGAAAAAAGGACTATGGAACAACTACAAAAGGTGTAACATACACATAATGAAATACCAGAAGGAGAGGAAAAAAAGAAAAGAAACAGAAAAAATATTCGAAACAATAATGACTGAGAATTTCCCCAAATTAATGTCAGTTACTGAACCAAAAATGCAGAAAGCTCAGAGAACACCAAGCATGATAAATGAAACAACAACAACAACAACAACAACAACAACAACAACAACACCTGGACATATAATTTTAAAACTAAAAAAAAAAAAAAAAAAAAGATAAAGAAAAAGCTCCAGAAAGAAGCCAGAGGGGGAAAAACACCTTACCAATAGAGGAAGAAAGATATGAATTGCATCTAACTTTTCAGAAACCATGCAAGCAAGAAGAGAATGGAATGAAGTATTTGAAGTGTTGAGAGAAAAAACAACCAATCCTGAATTCTGTATTCTGAAAAATTTTCCTTCAAAGTGAAGGAAAAGTAAAGATTTTCTCAGACAAACAAAAATTGAGGAAATTTGTTGCCAATAGACCTGCCTTGAAAGATATGTTAAAAGCAATTCTTTAGAAAGAAGAAAAATAAGATAGGTCAGAAGTTTAGATTTACATAGAGAAAGAAAAAGCATCTAAGAAGAAATAAGTGAAAATACAATAAAAAATGTTATTTTTTCTTTTTCTTAATCTAATAAATAACAGTTCCTTCAAAATAATAACAGCAACAACATATTTGTTTGATTATGTATGCTTATGTATATGTCATACATATATATGCTTACATGAGCATCATATATATACAAATATAAGTGAAATGAATGACAGCAATGATACAAGGAATGGTAGGGAGAAATTATGCTATCATAAGGTACCCACACTGCCTATGAAGTGATCTAGTGTTATCAGAATGTGGACTTGGATTAGTTGTAGATGTATATTACAATATCTAGAGCAACCACTAAAAAATGTTTTTAAAAAGGAAGTATAACCGATATGCTACAAAAAGAGAGAAAATGGAATCATACAAAATGCTCAATTAAAACCATAAAAATTCAGGGCACCTGGGTGGCTCAGTCAGTTAAGCATCTGCCTTTGGCTCAGGTCATGATCCCAGGGTCCTGGGATTGAGCCCCATGGGAAGCAGGGAGCCTGCTTCTCCCTCTCCCTCTGCTCTCCCCCCACTCCTGTTCTCTCTCTCTCTCTCTCAAATAAACAAATAAAATCTTTTTAAAAAAACTGTAAGAGTTAGAAAAAGAGTGGAAAGCAAAAATAGGAACAAAGAAGAGCAACAAATAGAAAACAGTCACAAATATGGTAGATAGTAATCCCACCATATCAGTAATCACTGAACATTAATAATCTCAATGCACCAATTAAAAGACAAAGATTGTCAGAATGGATCAAAAAACAAGACCCAACTATGTGTTGTCTACAAGAAACCCACTTTAACTGTAAAGACACATATAGATTAAAGGTAACTGAATAGAGAAAAATACGCTACACTAACACTAATAAAAAGAAAGCATAAGTAGCTATATTAATTTCAAACAGTGCAACCTTTAAAACAAGGAAATTTATCAAAGATAAAAAGAACACTATATAATAATAAAGGAGTCAATTCTCCAAGAAGACATAACAATCCTTATAGTATATGCACCTAATAACAGAGCATCAAACTATGTGAAGCGAAAACTGATAGAAATGCAAAGAGAAATACATGAGTTCACCATCATAGTTGGAGACTTCAACATTCATTTGTCAGAAATTGACAGGACCAGCAGGCAGAAAATCAGTGAGGACATAACTGAACTCAAAAATACCATCAATCAAACGGATACAATTAACATCCATAGACTACTTCATCCAACAACAGCAGATTACACATTCTTCTCAAGTTCACATGGAACATTAACCAAGATAGCCCATATTCTGGACCATAAAACACATCCTAACAAATTTAAAAGAACAGAAATCATACAATATCTGCTGTTACCAAAAGGAATTAAACTAGATATCAGTAACAGAAAGATAACTGGAGAATCCTAAAATATGTGAAGATTAAACAAAACACTTCTTTTTTATATTTTTTATTTAAATTCAATTTAGTTATCATATAGCATATTATTAGTTTCAGGGGTAGAATTTAGTGATTCATCAGTTGCATATAACATACACTGATCATTACCTCAAGTGCTCTCCTTACTGACCATCACCAATTACCCATCTCCCACTAACCTCCCCTCCAGAAGCCCTCAGTTTGTTTCCTACAGTTAAGACTCTCTTACGGTTTGCCTCCCTCTCTGTTTTCATCTTATTTTATTTTTCCTTCCCTTCCCTTATGCTCATCTATTCTGTTTCTTAAATTCCACATATGAGTGAAATTATATGGTATTTGTCTTTCTCAGACTTATTTCAAAGCTTATCATAATACCCCCTAGTTCCATCCATGTCATTGCAAATGGTAAGATTTCATTCTTTTTGATGACTGAGTAATATTTTGTTGTATATATACCACCTCTCCTTTATCCATTCATCTGTTGATGGACATCTGGGCTCTTTCCATACTTTGGTTATTGTGGACATTGCTGCTATAAACATTGGGGTGAGTGTGCCCCTTTGAATCACTATTTTTGTATCTTTTGGATAAATACCTAGTAGTGGAATTTCTGGGTCAAAGGGTAGTTCTATTTTTAACTTTTGGGGAACCTCCATACTGTTTTCCATAGTGGATGCACCAGCTGGCATTCCCACCAACAGTATAAGAGGGTTCCCCTTTCTCAACATTCTCACCAACTTCTGTTGTTTCCTGAGTCGTTGAGTTTAGCCATTCTGATTGCTGTGAGGTGGAATATTATTGTGGTTTTGATTTGTATTTCCCTACTGCCAAATGATGTTGAGCATTTTTTCATGTGTCTGTTAGCCATTTGTATGTCTTTTTTGGAGAAATGTCTGTTCATGCCTTCTGCCCATTTCTTGACCGGATTTTTTGTTTTGGGGGTCTTGAGTTTGATAACTTCTTTAGAGATTTTGGATACTAACCCTATATCTGATATGTCATTTTTGAATATCTTCTCCCATTACATAGGTTGCCTTTTAGCTTTATTGACTATTTCCTTTGCTGTGCAAAAGATTTTTACCCTGATGAAGTCCCAGTGGTTCATTTTTGCTTTTGTTTCCCTTGACTTTGGAGACATGTCTAGCAAGAAGCTGCTATAGCTGAGGTCAAAGAGGTCACTGTCTGTGTTCTCCTCTAGGATTTTGGTGGATTCTTGTCTCACATATAGGTCTTTCATCCATTTTGAGTTTATTTTTGTGTATGGTGTTAGAAAGTGGTCCAGTTTCATTCTTCCGCATGTGGCTTTTTTCCCAATACTGTTTGTTGAAGAGACTTTTTTCCATTGGATATTCTTTCCTGCTTTGTTGAAGACTAGTTGATCATAGAGTTGAGGGTCCATTTTTGGGTGCTCTATTCTGTTCCATTCATCTATCTGTCACCAGTACCATACTATACTGTCTTGATGATTACAGCTTTGTAATATAGCTCGAAGTCCAGAATTATGATGCCACCACCTTTGGTCTTTTTCAACATTACTTTGGCTATTCAGGGTCTTTTCTGGTTCCATACAAATTTTAGGATTGTTTGTTCCAGCTCTGTGAAAAATGCTGATGACGTTTTGATAAGGATTGCACTGAATGCGTAGATTGCTTCGGGTAGCATAGACATTTTAATAATATTTTTTCTTCCAATCCATGAGCATGGAATGTTTTTCCATTTCTTTGTGTCTTTCTCAATTTCATTCACAAGTGTTCTAAGTTTTCAGAGTACAGATCTTTTACCTCTTTAGTTAGGTTTATTCCTAGGCATCTTATGGGTTTGGTGTAATTGTAAGTGGAAGTGATTCCTTGATTTCTCTTTCTGCTGCTTCATTGTTAGTGTATAGAAATGCAACAGACTTCTGGATGTTGATTTTATATCCTGCAACTTTGCTCAATTCCTGTATCAGTTCTAGCAATTTTTTGGTGGAGTCTTCTGGGTTTTCTAATAGAGTATCATGTCCTCTGTGAAGAGTGAAAGTTTGACTTCTTCGCTAATTTGGATTTCTTCTTGTTGTCTGATTACTTAGGCTAAACAACACACTTTTAAATAACACATCAGTCAAAGAAGAAATCTCAAGAAAAAAATTAAAATATTTTAAACTAAATCGGGGCGCCTGCGTAGCTCAATCATTAAGCGTCTGCCTTCGGCTCAGGGTGTGATCCCGGAGTCCTGGGATCAAGCCCCGCATCGGACTCCTCCACTGGGAGCCTGCTTCTTCCTTTCCCACCCCCCCTGCTTGTGTTTCCTCTCTTGCTGGCTGTCTCTCTCCATCAAATAAATAAATAAAATGTTAAAAAACAAAAATGAAAAAAATATTTTAAACTAAATGAAGATGGAAACACGACTTATCAAAATGTATGTGATGGAATGAAAATAGTGCTTAAAGAAAATTTTGTAGCATTAGTTGCATATATTAGAAAGAAGAAGAAAAATCTAAAATCAATAATCTAATTTTCCACCTTAGGAAACAAGAAAAAGAGAGAAAATTAAGTCCAAACTAAGTAAAAGAAAATAAATAATAAAAATGAGAGTTGAAATAAATGAAATTGAAAACAAGAAATAGAAAAAATGGTTAACCCCAAAGCTGTTCCTTTTAAAAGATCAATAAAATTGATAAGCCTGAAGTCAGACTAACCAAGAAATAAAGAGAACACAAAGTACTAATATCAGAAATAAAAGAGGAGACATTACTACAGATCCCATAAAAATTAAAAGGATAATAAAAGAACACTATGAACAACTTTATGCCCCAAAATTTGATAACCTAGATGAAATGGACCAATTCCTTGAAACAAACAATCTGCCAAAATCCACGCAAGAAGAAAAGATCATCTGAATATATCCATATCTATTTAAGAAATTGAATTGATAATTAATAACCTTCCAAAACAGAAAGCACCAGGCCCAGACATGTTCACTGGTGAATTCTACCAGAAATTTCAGGAAGAAATTATACCAGCTCTCTATAATGCCTTTCAGAGGATAGAAGCAAAGGGAATAATTCCTAACAAATTTTATAAAGCCACGATTACCTCAATATCAAAACCAGATAAAGATAATACAAGAAAACTACTGACCAATATCTTTCATGAACACAGATGCAAAAATCCTCAACAAACACTAGCATAATGAGTTCAAAAATATATAAAGAATTATACACCATGACCAGGTAGGATTTATCCCAGGCATGTAAGGATGTTTGAACATTCAGAAATCTATTAATATAGTCCATCACATCAACAGAAAAAAGAAAAACCACATGATCAAATAAGTGGATGCAAAAAAGCATTTGATAAAATCCAACACCTATTCATGACTTAAAGAATTCTCAGTAAACTAGAAATACAACGGAACTTCCTCAACTTGATAAAGAATATCTACCAAAATTCTCTCATCTATGGAACATAAGAACTAGGAAGATCGGTAGGAGAAGAAAGGGATAAAGAAAGGGGGGGTAATCAGAAGGGGAAATGAAGCATGAGAGACTATAGACTCTGAGAAACAAACTGAAGCCTTCAGAGGGGAGGGGAGTGGGGGGATGGGATAGGCTGGTGATGGGTAGTAAGGAGGGCACGTATTGCATGGTGCACTGGGTGTTATACGCAACTAATGAATCATCGAAATTTACATAAAAAACCAGGGATGTACTGTATGGTGACTAACATGATATAATAAAAAAAACATTAAAAAAAAAAGAATATCTACCAAAAATTTAAAAAACAGACAGATAACATCATACTTCATGGTGAGAAACTAGAAGCTTTCCCAGTAAGATCAAGAACAAGACAAGGATGTTTCTTCTAATCACCTCTTTTCACCATCATGTTGGAAGTCCTAGATAATGCAGTAAGACAAGGAAAAAAAAAATCAGACTGGGAAGGAAGAAATAAAACTGTCTTCTCAGATGACATGATCATCTATATAGGAAATCTGAAAGAAATGACAAAAAAATCCTCTTGGAACTAATAAGCAATTATAGCCAGGTTTTGGGATACAAGATTAATATATATAAAATCAATCACTTCCCTATTTATTAGAAATGAACAAGAATTGAAAATTAAATACATAATACCATTTACATTAGCACCCCAAAAATGAAATACTTAGGTATAAATTAAATAAAATATCAAAAAATATAAATCAAACAAACTGATTTATAAAGTTTATAGGAGAGGCAAAAGACCCAGAATAGCTAACACAATATTAAAGGAGAAGAACAAAGTTAGAGAATTGACACTACCCAACTTCAAGATTTAATATAAAGCTATAGTAAACAAGACAGTGCAGTATCGAGGAAGGAAAAGACAAACAGATCAAGGGAACCAAACAGAGACCCCAGAAGAGAGCACATAAATATAGTCAATTGACCTTGACAAAAGAGAAAAGTCAATACAATGTAACAAAATAGACTTATCAGCAAATGATGCTGAAATAACTGGACATCCACATGCAGAAAACTGAATCTAGGCACAGACCTTACACATTCACAAAAGATGAACTCCAAACATTATATATCTAAATGTAAAATGCAAAACTATAAAAATCTTAGAAGATAATTTAGTAGAAACCCTAGATGAACTTCGGCACAGTGATGACTTTTTAGGTACAACACCAAGGGCATGATCCATAAAAGAAATAGTTGATAAGCCGGATTCATTAAAATCTAAAACATTTGCTTTGTGATAGACAATGTCAAGAAATAAGAAGATAAGGCAAAAATCAGAGAAAATATTTATAAAAGACACATCTGATAAAGGACTGTTATCCAAAATATACAAAGGATTCAAACTCCCCAGTAAAAAAACAAACCACACATGGAATATTTTCCAGGATAGATCACATGTTAGGCCACAAAACAAGTCTCAATAAATTGTGTTTTGTTTTGTTTTTTTAATTTTACAACTTTTTTGAGTTTTTTTAAAAATTTTTCAATTATGTTCAGTTAGCCAGCATATAGTACATCATTAGTTTTTGATGTAGTGTTCAAGGATTCATTAGTTGTGTATAACATCCAGTGCTCATCACAACACATGCCCTCCTTAATACCCATCACCCGGTTACCCATCTCCCCCAACCCCCCCTCACCAATAACACCGTAACCCTCACCAATATCCCTGATGAACATGGATGACAAAATACTCACCAAGATCCTAGCCAATAGGATCCAACAGTACATTAAAAGGATTATTTACCACAACCAGGTGGAATTTATTCCTAGGATGCAAGGGTGGTTCAATAAATTGTTAAGATTGAAATCATAATATGCATCTTTTCCAAACACAATGGTATGAAACCAGAAATCAATTACAAGAAAAGAAAACTGGAAAAAACACAAACACGTGGAGGCTAAACAACATGTTAATAAAAAACCAATGAGTCAATAAAGAAATCAAACAGGAAATCAAAATATACCTTGAGACATATGAAAATGGAAACACGATGGTTCAAAATCTAAGATGCAGCAAAAGAGGGAAGTGTATAGTGATATAGGCCAAACTCAACTAAAACGAAAAATCTCCAATAAATAATCTAAACTTACACTAAGGGAAACAAGAAAAAGAACAAACAAAGCCCCAAGTTAGTAGAAGGAAAGAAATAAAGAAGATCAGAGTGGAAATAAATGAAATAAAGACTACCAAAAAATAGAAAAGATCAATGAAACTAAAAGGTGGTTCTTTGAAACAAAGATAAACAAAACTGATGTCTTCATCCATACTAGTAGATCAAGAAAAAGAGAGAGAGTACTCAAATAAATAAAATCAGAAAAAAAGAGGAGAAACTAAAGCCATGACCACAGAAATATAGAGGATTATAAGAGTTGGCTATAAAAAATTATGTCAACAATTGGACAATCTAGAAGAAATGAATAAATTTCTAGAAACATACTGCTAGAAGGTGGAAGAAAGAAAAGTATCCTCCAAACTGAGAAGGCACTTTGAAACTGAAAAACAACCCAAGCCACTCGAAACCACTACACAGTTTCACTCAGGGTAAATTACTGACGGGGGGATCAGGCAGGCAATGATCCAGGCATCTACAAAGGTACCTCAACTCCATTCTCTGCCATGTCCAGACCTCTACCCACAGCTTTTATAGAGTGAGTGGCAATGTGGTGAGGTCAAAGGGTAGTTATCTAAAGTGGCACCATCTGTACACCAGAGAATCCCTGCCAGTTAGCTAAAATGAGGCCTTCTGTGCACCTGTCATCTCTACTAGTTATTTAAAGTGAGTCCTTCTGTGCACTGGTCTTCTATACTAATTCCTTAAAAAGGGGTGTTCTGTGACCAGTCATCTCTACTAGTTACCTAAAATGGCCACTTTAGGGAAGATCAGAACAAGCCGTCCTGCATTCTGATTAGGGTATACATTAACCTCCAATGAGCCTAGAACACACAGCCCCAAGGGAGGTCATTGCACAGGCACAAACAAGATGGAAGGCTGAAGATGGAGTACAGTATTGTCAGCACTCCTACACATACAATCTTCCAAAACTGAATCAAGAAGAAAAAAATATCTGAATAGAACAATTAATAGTAATAAATTGAGTTAGTAATCAAAAAACTCTCTTCAAACAAAAGTGCAGGATCAGATGGCTTTACTGGTGAATTCTACCAAACATTTAAAGAGTTAATACATATCCTTCTCAAACTATTCCAAAAAATATAACAGGAAGGAATGCTTCCAAATTCATTTTATAAGGTGAGCATTACCCTACCAAAACCAGACAAAGACAGTACAAAAAAAGACCAATCTCCCTGATGAATATAGATGCAAAAATCCTCAACAAAATATTAGCAAACCAACAATACATTAAAAAGATCATTCACCATGATCAAATGGGATTTATTTCAGGGATGCAAGAATATGCAGTTTAGTATCCACGAATAAATCAACATGACACACCATATTAACAAAATGAAGAAAAAAATCATATGCTCATCTCAATAGATGCAGAAAAAGCATGTGACAAAATTTAACATCCACTCATGACGAAAACCCTTAACAAAGTGGGTTTAGAGAAAATATACATCAACATACTAAAAGCCATATATGACAAACCCACAACTAACATCGTACTCAATGGTGAAAAGCTAAAAGCTTTTTCTCTAAGATCAAGAATAAAACAAGGATGTCCACTCTCACCACTTTTATTCAACGTAGTACTAGATGTCCTAGGCACAACAATCAGACAATAAAAAGAAAGAAAAGACATCTAAACTGGTAAGGAAGAAGTAAAACTGTCACTATTTGTAGACGATACAATACTATATATAGAAAACCCTAAAAAAACGTTTAGAATAAATGAATTCAGTAAAGTAGCAGGATACAAAATAAACTCTATAGACTAATGATAAACAAGTAGAAAAAGAAATTAATGAAAGAGGGCCCTGGGTGGCTCAGTCAGTTAAGCATCTGCCTTCAGCTCAGGTCATGATTCCAGGGTCCTGGGCTTGAGCCCCACATTAGGCTCCCTGCTCAGCAGGGAGCTTACTTCTCCCTCTGCCCCTCTCCCTGCTTGTCCTCTATCTCTCTTTTTCACATGCTTTCTCTTGCTCTCAAATAAATAAATAAGATCTGTTAAAAAAATTAATGAAATGATCCCATCTGCAATTACATCCAAAAAAAAAAAAAAACCCACCTTGGAGTACATTTAACTAAGGAGGTGAAAGGCATATACTCTGAAAACTATAAGACATTGGTAAAAGAAATTGAAGATGAAATAAATGAATGGAAAGATATTCCATCCTCATGGATTGGAATAATTAATATTGTTAAGATGTCCATACTACCCAAAGTAATCTACAGATTCAAAGCAATCTCTATCAAATCAATAGTTTTTTTCACAGTTAACTAGAACAAATAATTCTAAAATTTGTATGAAATCACAAAAGACCCCAAATAGCCAAAGTAATCTTGATAAAGAAGTACCGAGCTGGAAGTATCACAACCCTAGATCTCAAAGTATACTACAAAGCTATAATAATCAAAACAATAGGGTACTGGCACAAAAACAGTCACATAGATCTATGGGACAGAATAGAGCCCCAGAAATAACACCACACTTGGGGCACCTGGGTGGCTCAGTTGGTTAAGCATCTGCCTTCAGCTCAGGTCATGCTCCCAGAGTCCTGGGATTGAGCCCTGTGTCACACTCCCTGCTCAGTGGGGAGTCTGCTTCTCCTTCTCCCTCTGAACTCCTCCATCCCCCGTGCTCATGTTCTTGTACACCCTCTCTCTCTCAAATGAATAAATAAATAAATCTTAAAAAAAAAAAGAAAGAAAGAACCCCACACTCATGTGGTCAATTAGTCTGTGACTAAGGAAGCAAGAATATACAATGGATAAAAGACAATCTCTTCAATAAATGGTGTTGGGAAAATTGGACAGCGTCATGCAAGGAATGAAATGGGCCACTTTCTTTCACTATACACAAAAGGAAACTCAAACCAGATTAAAGACCTAAATATAAGACCTGAAGCCATAAAACTCCTATAAGAAAACAGTCAGTAAACTCTTGGACATTAGCCTTAGCAATATTTTTCTGGGTCTCTCTTCTTAGGCAAGGAATAATAAAGCAGAAATAAACAACTGAAACTATAACAAACTAAAAAGGTTTTGCACAGTGAAGGAAACCATCATCAAAAAGACAACCTACTGGATGGGAGAATATATTTGTATATGTTATATCTGATAAGGGGTTAATAGCAAAAGTACACAAAGAATTCTTTTTTATTGTTGTTATGTTAGTCACCGTACAGTACATCATTAGTTTTTCATGTAGTGTTCCATGATTCATTGACTCAACACCAAAAACAAACAATCTGATTAAAAAACGGTCAGAGGACCTGAATAGACATTTTCCAAAGAAGACACACAGATGGCCAACAGACACATGAAAAGATGCTCAAAATCACTACGCATCAAGGACATGCAAATCAAAACCACAATGAGCTATCACCTCACACCAGTCAGAATGGCTATTATCAAAAAGACAAGAAATAACAACGGTTGATGGGGATGTGGAGAAAAGGGAGCCCTCATGCACCACTGGTAGGAATGTAAACTAATGCAGCCACTATGAAAACCAGTACGGAAGTTCCTCAAAAAATTAAAAATAAATATAGCATAAGATCTAGTAATTTCACTTCTGGGTATTTACCTGAAGAAAACAAAAATGGTAATTCAAAAATATATAACATATATTCAAAAATATATAAGCATGCGTATGTTTATTGCAGCATTAATTACAATAGCCAAGATATTGAAGCGAGTTAAGTGCCCACTGATAGACAAATGGGTAAGGAAGATGTGATATATATATAAAATGGGATATTACTCAGCCATAAAGGAAAATGAAATTTGGCCACTCACAACGATATGGATGGACATAGTATATTATGCTAAGCAAAATAAGTCAGAGAAAGACAAATACCATATGATTTCACTTACATGTGGAATCTAAAAAACAAAACAAATCAACAAACAGACACATAAAGACAAAGAACAAACTGATAGTCTCCAGAGGGGAGGGACCTGGGGGGGATGGACAAAATAGGTAAAGGGGATTAGGGTGTACAAACTACCAGCTATAAAATAAATAAGTCAGAGGGATGAAAAGTACAACTTAGGGGATATAGTCAATAATACTGTCATAACTTTGTATGGTGACAGAAGTAACTACACATTGTGGTGAGCATTTTATAATGCATATAATTGTTTGACCACTATTGTACACCTGAAACTAATATTGTAGGTCAACTATACTTCAATTAAAAATTAAAAATTTTTAGGGGCGCCTGGGTGGCACAGCGGTTAAGCGTCTGCCTTCGGCTCAGGGCGTGATCCCGGCGTTATGGGATCGAGCCCCACATCAGGCTCCTCTGCTATGAGCCTGCTTCTTCCTCTCGCACTCCTCCTGCTTGTGTTCCCTCTCTCGCTGGCTGTCTCTATCTCTGTCGAATAAATAAATAAAATCTTTAAAAAAAAAAATTAAAAATTTTTAATGTTTTAATTTTAAAAATGGCTGCTAAAAAGTTATTCATGTATCACAAAAGTATAGTACATATCAGATTTCTTTGAACAAAATAATCAAATTGTATATGAATGCATATTATGTGTACTTTCCACCATCATGGTGGAATGGGGTGAAGGGACAACCAGAGTAAGTTAAAGTGCCACAAAGTTCTCTTACCAAGATCGACGTGTGTTTTGTTGTTGTTGTTGTTGTTGTTGTCGTTGTTGTTGTTGATTAAAACCTCCCTTGGTTGCTATAAGCGCTTGATTAGTTTCCAGAGTTTTGAAAAACTTAAGTTCGACATTTTATGCCAGCATATCACTGCTTTTCTGGAAATAGAAATTTTGAGAGGTCCCTGCTCTGCCATTTTTGCTTATGTTACAGAATATTGACTGGTATTTAATATTAAACCAGGTTTGCATTCCTGGGAGGGAAACCCACTTAGTCATGATAAATTATCCTTTTTAAATGTGGTTAGATTTGATTCATTGAACTATTTAAAAATTGTGAATCTACGTTTATAAGGAGTATTGATCTGTGATTTTCTTTCCTGTGATGTTATGTTGTGGTTTTGATGTCAAAGTAATGCTGACCTCATAAAATGAGCTGGGAAATATTCCTCCCTCTTCAATTTTCTGGAAAAAATTTCATAAAATTGGTACTATTTCTACCTCAGTGCTTGATAGAATTCACCAATAAAGCAATCCAGCCCCAAAGTTTCCTTTGTGAGGTTTTGAGCTACAAAATCACTTAATTTAATAGATACACAGACACTAAGGTTATTCATTTCTTCTTAAGTAAGCTTTGGTAGTTTGCATCTTTTAAAAAAATGTTTTCCACTTTTTCTAAACTGTCCAATCTATAGGCATAAAGTTGTTTATAAAATTCTCTTATTATCCTTTTAATAGCTTTAGAGTATTTGTTGATGTCATTTGGGTCTTTTTTTTCCTTTTTTTTCCTTATCACTTTGAGTAAATCTTTATCAATTTTATTAATCTTCTCAAAGGACCAACTTTGGTTTTATTGATTTTTCCTTTTTTTTTATTTCATTGATTTTTGTTCTGATCTTTATTATTTCCCTTTTTATGCTTACTTTTGATTCATTTTATTTTTTTTTCTATTTCTTAAGGTGAAAGCTGAGGTCATATATTTTAGACCTTTTTTGTTTTCTTATTAGAAAAGCTTTTAGTCTTATAAATTTCCCAAGTACTAAATGAACAGCATCCTACAAATTTTGATATGTTGCATTTTAATTTTTATTCTATTCAAAAATCATTCAAATTGCCCTTCTGGTTTCTTTTTGACCTATGTGTTTTTTAGAAGTGTGTTATTTAGCTTTCAAATATTTGAGATTTTACATATATCTCTTCTGTTACTAGTTTCTAATTTAATTCCATTGTAAGCAGGGAATATATTTGTGTGATTTGAATCATTTTAAAGTTGAGAATTATTTTCTGGCCCAGAATATGGTCTATCTTAGTAAATATCACCTGTGCACTTAAAAACAATGTGTATTCTGCTGTTGTTGGGTATAGTATTCCATAAATGTCAATTAGGTCAAGTTGGTTGATAGTTTTGTTCAATCTTTTATATACTTCCTGATTTCCTACATACTTGTTCTATCAATTATTGAGAGAACATTGTTGAAATCTCCAACTCTAATTTTATATTTTTACAGATACTTTGTTTTATCCATTTTTTAATGTATTTTGAAGCTATTACCAGATGCATAAATAGGATTGTTAAGTCTTCTTGATGAATTGACAGTCTTTATTCCTACAATATTCTTTGCTCTGAAACCTACTTTGCCTGGTATTAAAACAGGAATTCTAGCTTTCTTTCGACTCATGTTAACGTGGTTTATTTTTCCCAACATTTTACTTTCAACCCATTAAGGTGGATTTCTGGTAGGCAATCTATAGTTGTGTCTTGCCTTTTTAGCCAATCTGACAATCTCTGCCTTTTAAATGCAATGCTTAGGCCATTTACAAAATGGTAAAATCTACCATTTTACTATTTGTTGTCCCCTTTATTACTTGTTCCTTTTTTCCTATTTCCTAATTTATTTTGAATAGAATTTTTTTATGGATCCATTTTAAGCTCCAGTGTTGGCTTATTTGTTAAAAATGCTTTATTATATTATTTTGCTAGTTATTTTAAAGTTATAGTGTACATTTTAACTTATCATGAGACTACTTCCAAGTACTATCCCATTTCACCTGTAGTATACCACTTATAACGGTTTACTTCATCCCACCTTCATGTTATTGTTTTCTTGTATTTTACTTCTACATGTTATAAATCCCACAAAACATTGTTCTAATTTTTCTCTTACCTTTTAAAGAGATTTCAATAATAAGAATAAAGGATTTTATAGTAACTCACACAGTAACTATTTCTCTTGTTATATTTAGATTTTCATCTGTTACCATTTTCCTTCTGCCTAAAGAAAATCCCTTCAACATTTTGTGTAGTACTTGCCTGCTAGTAATGAATTTTCAGCTTCTATGTGTATGAAAAAGTCTTTTACACCTTAATTTATGGAAGATATTTTTGCTGAGAATAGAATTATATGTTGACAATATTATTCTTACAGTACTTTAAAGTTGTGCTCCATCTTCTTGTCATGTGCATTATGTCCAGTGTGAAATCTGCTTTCATTTTAAACTTTGTATCTCTGTATAGAATGTCTTTTTCCCCCTGGCTTTCTTTTCTCTAATTACTGGTTTTAATAAATTTTTATTATAATGTGTTTCTTGTGCTTGGGGCATATAGTCTTCAACAAATTTGAAAAAATATTGGCCATTACTCATTCAAATATTTTTCTTTCCCTTCTCCACTTCTCTTTCAGGGACTCCAATTATACAAATACTAGACTACTTGAAGTTGTTCCACAGCTAACTGATTGTCCATTTTTTCCCCCATCTTTTCTTCTGTTTCATTTTGGAATGTTTTTATCACCGTCATCAAGTTCATTAATCTTTTCTTCGGCAATGACTACTATACTGTAGTCATACCCTCCGTATTTTTTCAAAATCTCAGACATAGTTTTCATCTGTAGTAGTTGGATTTGTATCTTCTTAAAAATATTTTCCATGCCTCTGTTCAATCTTTCCTCTACCTTCTTGAACATATGGAATACCATGATATTAACTCTTTAATGTTTTCTACTAATTCATTCATTGGTGTCATTTTTGAGTCTGTTTCAATTGATTGATTTTTCTCCTCTTACTGGGTCATATATTCCTGCTTATTGAATGCCAGATACTGTAAATTTTACTTTGGCAATGACTGGATATTTCCGTATTCCTATAACTATCCCTGAGCTTTGTTCTAAGAAAAGGTTAAGTCACTTGAAAATAGTTTGATCCCTTGGTCTTGCTTTTAAGCTTCATGAGGTAGAATAAAAGCAGTAATATAGTCTAAGGCTATTTTGCCCTGCTACCGAGGCAAACCTTTTTTGAGTTTACTACCTGATGTCTTGTGAATTATGAGATTTTTCACTCTGGCTGTGGAAAACTGGAACTATTCCCATCCCTATTTGATCAGTGAATATTATTCCTTCTAACCCTTTAGAGTGGTTCTTGCCTGCATAAGTGTTTTTATCTTTTTTGTGCTTAGAAAATGCACCATTCAGTCTGTGGCTTATGGCATAAACTCAAACCTCTGCATCTCCAGGGCTCTTAGCTGGTAAGGCTGGAAATCCTGTTCTCCAGGTTTTTATCTCTTTTATCAGCTTTACAGGGTTTGTTTTGAAATTCAAAGGAAAGAATTTGGCTCTCCATTCTTGCTGGGTTCTTTTCTGGCTTCCCTTCACTGAGGCAAAAAATCTCAGCCCTGGAGTCTAGTTTTTATACTATAAGGGCTGCAAGATAAAACAGAACTGCTAAGAAGGAAATTTTTTCTATAATATTTCAAAATACTATCCCATTACATATACTTTGGTGATAATTCTTCCTCCTCCCCTTCCCCTGCCACCTCCTCCTCTTCTTCTTTCCCTTCTCTTCCTCCTCCTCTTCCACCTCCTCCACTCCTCCCCCTCCCCCTCCCCCTCCTTTACGCCTCCTCTTTACATGGCTTAATTCCTTGGCTTTTCGTGCAATACGAGGAAACATCGTCTTTGGAAATCTAAAAGAATTGTCACTTCTGGCCACTTCCACAATCAGTTACCTGGGAAAAGTTACTTAAAACTCTCCATTACCTCATTTGTGAAGTGGGAATAACAATAATTTTCATAATCCAAAAAGGATTAAATGGGTTATTATGTACAAAGTGTCTGCTACCATATATGATATATAACAGCACCTTAATAAGTATTAGCTTTCAATAAGGAAATATTTTTATAGTGCCAAATAAATTCTTTAAATAAAAGAGATTTAAATATAGGCTGAAGGTTTTGGGGTGCTTGGATGGCTCAGCTGGTTAAGCATCTGACTCTTGATGTCAGCTGAGATCTTGATATCAGAGTCATAAGTTCAAGCCCCACACTGGGCTCCATGCTGGGCATGGAGCCTACTGGGAAAAAAAATGCATATATATATATATATACACACACACACACACACACACACACACTAAAGGTTTTACTTGGCTGATGTACAGTACATCAGATAATACTGAAGATCAGGTGACTCCTTGATTGAAGCACAGTCAGAATTTTTACAGGATATGGGAAGGCATGGGTCCTTGCAGTTTTGGCTTAGGAAACAGGCTTTTTTGTTGCTGTTGTTCGCTTGTTTTTATTTTAACTGAAACTCAAGATTGGGGGCCATTCTTATTTTCATGCCCCTGCTTGGGATTAGTTGGTGCAATACTAATAGCCATCAGAATAGTATTGTCACAGAACTGGTTTTGCAAGCTATGTAATTTATTAGCTAATCAAGGTTCATAGGGCAGGGGAGGTAGGTAGCAAAAAGAAAGAAAAAGAGGGAAAGATAGAAAGCAAGGGAAAAACTGATGATGCGTGGTCATGTGTGTCTTGGGCCTTTTACAAAGGGAAACAAATTAAGGTTTGTTAGAGATATTTCCTATTGTGTTAATGAGAATTCACTTATAGTCAAGAGAAAGGCAACTAAAACAAAACATGAAGGAAATAGATCACTTTGTTCTTAATCTGAGACTTTTTAAAATAACTTTATGGTTACAAAAGTAATAAATTTAAAAAATAAAACATGTATAAATAGGTGATAGGGATTAGGAGTGCACTTGTGATGTGCACCGGGTGTGTATGGAATTGTTGAGTCACTATATGGTACACCTGAAACTAATATTACACTGCATGCTAGCTAACTGGAATTTAAGTAAAAACTTGAAAAACAAAACATAAAACAGAAGTATAAAGAAGAAAAAAAACACACACACCATCACCCAAGATGACCACTATTAATATTTTAGATTACATCTCTCTAGTCTTTCTATGCATTTGTAAAGCCAGATACATCCACTCCCTTATAGCTGGCTCTGGAGTCCTACAGAGTATTTCCCCATTTATTTCTCTTTAAATTCTTTCTCTCAAATTAAAAAAAAAAGGGGGGTCGGGGAAGGAGTAAAGAAAAAAGGCTTTAGTAAGCAATTAGACTTCACTGAAGATTTTTTAGTGGGCTCTCTCCACAGTCAACAAATTTAGAATCTGCCTTGGATATTTTTATTCTCCCAAACTCCTCCTCAATGCAGCCTGCCCCAACATTCTAGGTAGATCCCCTTTCCTGACTCTGTTACCACTCTTCCCTCCCTGTAGAGTTCTTCTCTAGCATTTACATTCAAACCTACATACATAAACTCATTATGGAGATCAGTAAAACAGAGCAGTTTACCAACTTTTGAAATTGAACATCCAGCTTGGAGTCTTAAACTTCACTCCAAGTAGTTTATTAAGGTATTCTCTCCAAATAAGTGTGAGATTCTCCCCAAAAGGCATTTGGTAAATAATATTTTCTCCATATTATTACATATATACATATTTATAACATACTTGCATTCTTTCTTTTCAAAATTAATATTATCCTATTTATAAAGTTTTGTACCCTACTTTTACAGTCTACCTGATACAGTGAGCATTTTCTGTTCTTTATAGATTCTTTATAAACTCTATTTTATAGCAACACAAAATAAACAATAATGTTAAGCATTAGGTTGTATCATATAAAATTGATGTTTTTGTATGTCAGTAACAGTCAAATATTAGCATTTTCATGTGGTTCATAACTATTCCCTTACTGTTGAGCATTTAGAATGTTTTCCACTTCTCCTATAAAAATTAATGCTATGATGAGTATTATTATACACAAATCTTTGATGGTACGTCTGGCTAAGATTTTAAGCTCTATTCCTAGAAGTGAGATCATGCTGGTCAAATTGTATAAATAATAATAATAAAGTAACCCCTTTCCATAAAGGTTGTACCAATTCTGATTACCACTAATAGTTCAGGAGTACCTCCATCTTACTATACCCTGGACAGCATTACTGCTACTAAAAAACTGAGACTCAACAAATAGTATTTCATTATTGTTTATCTTTGCAATAATTTCATTGCTGATGAGAATGACCAGTTTTTCATTTTAATTCAGCATATATGGTATTAGTTGTGTGCATAATTCTTCTAATTCTTCTTTGCCCAGTTTTCCCATTACTATTATTTTCAAAATAAGGATCCCAATCCTTCATTTATCATATCTGCTACAAATACTACATGGCAATTTAACATTTATTATAAGAGCTTCAGAAAGAGACAGGAAATATGGCCACCATTATTGTCCAAAGGCAAGAGATAACCTTAGTTCTTCAAGTAGCTTATTGTTCTACTGCTCTAAGCACACTAGTGATGTCTATGTTCTATTTGGGAACACTGTTGTCTCTGAGACAATATTTAGAAAGAAAATAGAATCTAACAACAGCTACACAGTCGTTTAGTTTTACTTACTAGTTTTCTGTTTGCTGTTTTAATATTTAAGAAAGAAACATTTGGGGTGGGGGGGGCCTGGGTGGCTCAGTTGGTTGAACATCCAACTCTTGATCTCAGCTCAGGTCTTGATCTCAGGGTGGTGAGTTTGAGCCCCGTGTTGGTTTCCATGTTAAGCGTGGAGCCTACTTTAAAAAAAGAAAGAAAGAAACATTTTAGAAGGCATCATAGATTATGGACAGAAATATATGTCAATCTACCTATTTACAATCTAAATGTAACTCCAACCACAAATACTAGACAAATAGTAATGATCAGATCTTTCCTTTCACCCTTTACTTCTGGTCTCAGTTCTGCCACTAATTAGATCATTGTAACCTTGGATGAGTCATCTAACCTGTGTAAGCTTGGATTTCCCAATATGTAAAATGAGGATATTGGACTAGATGATTTCAAATGACCTTCTAGCTATAAATGTGATAATCTTATAACTATACTCCATTCACGTGTTAAACATTCACTGAACATCAGTTATGTTCTAGGTATCAGGTTAAATGTTGACTACTAAAACCAATTCTACCATTTATTGAACATTTATATGACAGGCACTGTGGTAAATGTTTTACATATATTTTCTCATTTATTTCAATTTCCACAATAGTCTTAGGAAGTAGATGCTATTAGAGCCATTTTATAGCCAAAAACTGAGATCCAGAGGGTTTAAATAATAGCTGATTAGTATAAGAGCCAGGATTCAAACCCAGGAATTTCTGACTCCCAAGCCCATTTTTAACAAGAATATCATGCTGCCACCAAGGAGCTTATGGTCCAATATTTCTCAAAATGTAGTCCTCAAATCACCTGCATCAGAATTACTTGGGGTACTTATTTAGAATGCAGATATTCAGACTTTACTCAAGTTCTACTGAAACCAGTATCTATGGAGTGGAGTCTATAATTTCTTTTCTTTTCTTTTTTCCTTTTTAAAATTGAAGTGTAATTAACATGCAGTGTTGTATTAGTTTCAGGTGTAGAATGCAAATTGGTACAGCTACTATGGGAAACAGTACAGAGGTTCCTCAAAAAATTAAAGATATAATTACCATATGATCTAGTAATTCCACTACTGGGTATTTACCCAAGAAAACAAAAACACAAATTTGAAAAGATATATGTATCCCTATGTTTATCATAGCATTATTTACAATAGCCAAGATATAGAAGCAACCCAACAGCCCATCAGTAAATGAACAGAATCTATATTTTAAATAAATGATTCTGCTCAGATGATTCTTATGCACACTAATTCTAAGCCTACTATATCATTCGTAATTTGTCTATATTCACTAATTAAATAGTTAATGAATGACCATTATGCTCAAGTCACACCATACTAGGTGCTGTGTAAGTACATTTTTGTATGAGACATCTGTGTCAGACTCCAAGCAAGGGACATGACAATAAGACACAAATATCTCTAGTGAAGAACATTTGTGGAATCTTTGAGATCTTGCCTTAACTGCTGTAATTGCTGCTCTGTATTTGCTGTTATATTGTTTTATTCATGTCATGCATGCATTATCTTTGTCAAATAGAATGTGAATCCTTTGGAGGCTTCTATTCATCTTTTATCTTCATTTGTTCTACTGGAAAATATTATTAAGTACCTACTTAGTGCCCAATATTATGTGGGCACTGGAACTCTGCTGGTAAGCAAAATTCAGACTCAGTTCCTTCATGGAGCTTTTGGCCTAGCATGAAGAAATCCATTAATGAAATAATCAGAAAAATGTAAACACGATTAGATAAATGTAAACATAAATTGCTACTATAATGCATGCTATAAAGAAAAATTATACTCCGCTAAAAAAAGCTTACAAAAAAGAATTTGATCTGGTCAGAGAAGTCTGGCTTCCCTAAGGAAGCAACTTTTGAATTAAGATCTGAAAGATATGTAACCACTAATTAGGTGAAAGGGAGGAAAGAGAAGGAAATATCTAAGAAAAGCGTAGAGCATGAGCATATGAAAGGGCATTTGTTGAAGATGGGTACTTGGAGAGAACAAAGGACTGATATACAAGGAAAATTAGAGAGGAGAGAATGAAAAAATGCTTAAGGAGTCACCAGTATAAGGTATTCTAGACCATGTGAAGAATTTTGTCTTTATCTTGAAACAATAGCAAAGCAATGAAGGGATATACTGGTTATTCTCCATTTGCTCTGCCCCACCCCCAGACTCATTCTCCACTTAGAGCCCTGAGAGGCTAAAACCTCATATTGCATCACCTGGGCTCATTGTCAGATGGCTTCAACTTGTATTAAGCCAAGGGGAAGCACCTGCAGGAGAGTGGCAGCAAGAAAGAAAATACAGAGTATTTCTTCTCCACTCATCCTACTTTGGGGTCTCAGTTCTAGTAGCAGTTGCATAGCTGAACAATGGCTCCTGCCCAGTAGGCCCTCCTCCAGGGCTGTGGGCTCCAATAGCACTGTTCCATCCTTTTGTCCCTTCAGGCATGAGAATGGTAATGGATTCCTCCTGTTGGTCTCTGGGTGCCTCAGCATTTCTCTTTGGTTTTCTTAACCAGGCCCACATCTTTGAAGGTAGTCCTTTCATTAAAACCTTTTCCTCTGAGGGGAATTGTTTCCTGCTAGGACTATAACAAGTGAGGTATTCAGGGGCCTAGTAAAAAGATCCATACAAAGTGACACACAATAAATATCTAGTAACCAAAAGACCAGACTAACTGAACTTTCTCCAGTCATAGGACACCCCATGGAATTTTCTTTGCTTATTTCCACTGATTACTTTATTCTTAGTAGTTGGGTCTTCTTAATTACTAAAAGATTCTTGAAGGACTAAAACCATCACTATTCATACACACAGGTCCTAGCCATCCAAAGGAATTAGGGTGAACAAGGTCTTTGTAATGTAGACATAAAATACATGACTTGGGTCAGAGAAACACGGATTTAGTTCTTTGCTCTGCCACTTAATAGTTGTATGCCCTTAGGCATGTTTTACTCTCTGAATCCTCGTTTCCTATGTAAAATGGGAATGTTAATACTTACCTGTCAGGATTCTTATGAATATTAAATAAAGTGAAGGGTTAATAGTAAGAAGTCACTTAACAAGTGGTAGCTACTATCACTATTACATATATTTAATGTAGGATGAAAAGTAAAAGACACATTCTTAAAATTAATATATATTCATGGTTTATAAAAAGAGAAAAATATAAAATAAAAAGTAAAAGCCCCATTTCTTTCTTTCACCTCCCAATTCTACTTATGAGTGCTGCTGTTAAAAGTTGGCTATATATCTTTATAGACATTTTCTACACATATACACTGCATTTGAAGAATGAAGATGGAATCATACATGTTGGGAAGGGGAAGAATCAATACTCCTTCTCTTCTGACTAAGATATTCCAAAGTATGTGTGCATCACAACAATCCCACAAAATTCAGATACCACCCTAGTATCAGTGCCATCCACAAAAAAGTACAATTTTGAAAACAGAGTGAGCAGACTGTTATTTCTATTTCGCTGGCTGGAGAATGACTTGGGCTAATTTAGGACAGAATGGGAAATACTTCTGATTCTTGATACCAGCACTTCAGGGAACTGAAAGAAGTGGAAATAAAGCTCAATGTCCCAAAAGTACTGGGACAATAAGGAAAACACACTGTCAAGAATGTTTCTGATCATTCTACTCAGAACCTAAAGACTCAAGTATTTTTATCAGCCTATAAAAGTAAGTAATTCCCAAACATGCACTACAAAAAAAGTAAAGCATCACTTACCATGAGCCAATATATTTAAGGCAACGTTTTTCAAAGTGTAGTCTGCAGACCACCTGCATCAGAATCATTCAGCATGCTTATAAAAAACACACGCCTCTAAATCAGAATCTCTGGAAGGCCCAGGATCTCCCCCTTTAACACACACCCTAGGAGATCCTTAAGCAGTCTAAAAGACTGAAAATGAATTTTTCAAGGTAAATCAGAAATAATAAGACAACTACCACATACACATATACTCCTTTGAATGCTAATTTTTTTTCTTTGAATGTTTAGAGCAGAAACAAAATTTCTCTCCCTTCTCCCCACCATTTTAATTCCTCCCTCTTCCATAGGACCCAAACTAATAAATCATCATATTTTCTAGTAGGCTATAAATCAATGCTTTCATTTCCACTCCTATTGCCCTAGGCCAAGACCTTGTCATCTCAAACCTGGATTACCTTTTTCCTTAAAAATCTTTCTTCTTCCAATGCATTCATTGTACTGGACTAATGCTTGTAAACCCCCATTTTCACCTTCTCTTCCTTTTGTACAAAAGCTTTTTGTACAAAAGCATCCAAGTGATTACAAAACAAAGTTCATAATGCTTAGACTGTCAGTCAAAATCTCCCACAATATAACCCTATGCTAAATTTCCAGTCTTATTGCTCATTGTTCTCCCATACTGACCTTCAATATTATTAGCCAAACTGATTTGTTGGCTTCCTGTGTGTGTCTAAGGCTGCTAGATGATCACCAAATATCTTCTCCTTCCTGAGCACAATTAGACTACATTTCCTAGTCTCCTTCATTGGTTGGAACATATAACTGACCATGTAACTAAATACTAGCCAATAGAATGTAAGCAGACTAACCTACGCTCAATGCAATATCTACCATATGTTGTTGATTCCTACATATTTTCTTTGGCTCTTTTCTGCTGGAAAGTTTTTTAAAACATATTCAATCTCCGTTCAAGTCCCTTTCCTTCTTAACTTCTTCAACCACTCAAGCTCATAGAAATCTCCTTCTATAATACATATGGTACTATGCCATTTATTACACATTTAACCCAGATTATCTTGCATTTTTAAACTTTTTGTATAAAAATGTATTTTCCCCATTCCTACTACAAACTCCTTAATGGCAGGAATTGTTCTTCAAAGATCTGAATATTTCCCAGAGTTTTATATCTAGCTGGGCATTAGTGTTTAATAAATATATATTGAATAGACCTGAATGAGTCACTTTGGGGAAAATAACCGAAAAATTTTCCAAGGAGAAATTGCTCTAAATCATTGTTAGAAGGTAGAAGTATGCATAAACTTAAAAATATAATAAAATAAAATACATACATGAATATATATTACAAATATGCTTCCAAAAGAAGTCTAATTTGATGTGAATTTCTCAGTTCTAACTATTCCACAGCCTTCCTTAACCTATTAGAAAGAAAGGGATTTCCCCGAGACTAATAAATATTGGAGGTTCTCTAGACAAGCAGCATTAGCCCCAAGTCCCAAAATAATCCATTTGACCCAAGCAGCTATCACCCCACATGCCTATGATAGAATGATACCTAGTAAGAAATCTGAATTATAGGTCATACCTATAATGCCCCTGCGACTACTACAGAAATCAAGACCATTTGACTGAGCACCTAGGTCAGTGCTGTGCCACAGAACTTTCTGCCTTGATGGAAATGTTCTCTGTGAGGCCTCTAGCTACATGTGACTATTGAAAATTCAAAACATAGCTAAGTAAGACTAAAAAACTAAATTTTGATTTTCGTTTAATGTTTGTTAATTTAAATCCAAATTTAAATAGCCATATGTGGTTAGTGGCAACCATATCAGACACACATACCTAGATGTTTTCTTTCCTTGAAATACACTTGAAATATTTGATAAACTTGCTTGTGAGCTTTCTAATTCTGCATACTATGATTTACTTTCAATTACATACTTAATATGCTGTAGGCTTTAGTGTTAAAGTTTACTTCAAAAACATAGCATTCATCAAAAACAAACCAACTAAAACTGAGACCTGGTGAGTTTCTTCCCTAATGCAGATCAAGGACTAAAACCTAGGTCTCCTATTATAATTCCAATGCACTTTAAACTATGTCACACTCCGTTATCACCTCCTACATTATAGATTCTAAGCAGAGAATAACCTTTTCAAATGTGATACACACTTTTTTTCCCTATTACTGACTTTTATCCTGATTTTAATAAGGATTATATGGCCTCTGAAAACCTCAGAAATCTGGTCCGGGAAAACAAAGTAATGTGTTAACATTTAATAACATGAGCATGCAGTTCTACCTGACCCAAGATCAAAAGCTCATGTTTGGAAAAAAGAAAGATACTAGCTCAAAGTTTTCTAAACACACTTCATTATCTGGTTCCTAGAGTTAGTCTAAATGTAAATATTTTTTTAAAGATGTTATTTACTTATTTGACGCAGAGAGAGAGAAAGAGCACAAGCAGGGGGAGCAGTAGGCAGAGGGAGAGGGAGAAGCAGGCTCCCCGCTGAGCAGAGAGCCTGGGAGGGGCAGATGCCCAACCGACTGAGCCACCCAGGCACCCCAATGTAAATATTTAAATAATGTTATTTAATTACTTTAAAGTATTTCTGAAACCTGAAGGAAATATTTTATTAATAATTTGGGGAAATTAAGAAATGATTTACAAACTAATAAAAGTCCAAATTGATGGATTATCTCATTGTATTTTTTATAATAAAATATCAGTTATGTACACTAACATTCATGCACTTTTGCTAGCCACTATACATACTCAAAACAAACTCCCAAATCCTTCTCATCTAAGACTTTATGGTCTAAAGGAAAGCTTCCATGTATTTTTTAAAAATGCAATGCTGGTCTTTATTGGAAGAGGTAACTTCTCTGAATTGTTTTAACCCTTCTGTGAAATAAAAGCTTGTGTCTATGTGCCAGCAAGTAATAAGGACACTGCTTGTGGAAACACAGTAACTATGTAAATCATTAAATTAGTTTACTATATGTGATTTCCTGAGTCAGACCACTGGAAGGCACTTTTACAAACATCAGAACCTTCCTCTTACAGACCTTTTTCCAGTCCAAGGACACTGGCTAGCTCTGAAGTTCAGTCACTTTTTTTCCATTAGTATCCTTTATTCCCTCTGGGCATGGAGAATTTGGAAGATTCCCCATTCCAAACCCACTGGCCAGCCTTCTTGTTTTCCTGAGTCCCCAATCTTCTAAAGGCGTTTGAAGTCCCAGACACCTTCAGAAAGCCTGTGTTGTACTGTAATATTTTATGAACAAGGAAAAAAAATCCTGAATATTGTATTTTACATCTCAACTGAAATAGTCCATGTCAAAGAAACTACCTATGCAATAAACATATATATAAAATTCTTCCCCACACACCTCTTTAAGGGATAGTTTTCCCTTGAACATTTAGCAAATAAGTAATAAACAAAACAATTATTATAAGGTCACAAGTGACATCAAATTTGAATTTACTTTCCTGTGACATTAAAAATGTATATTGTATGTTTGAACTTTAATAAGTTATGTAGTGTGTGCACAGAATGTTGTTTTACTACATGATCAAATCACACTAATCAGTGTGATACAATACATAGAAAGTATACAGTTCACAAATATGGATTAATGACCATGAGGGTATCACAAAATATTTCATATGGTAATGGTAAATGATCAAATTACACTTGTAAATTGGTTAATGTAAAATTCTCAGAACACCTGGTAATGAAAACATTTTATTATTTTTATGAATGTATAATGTCGCATGACTGCCAGAAACATTCTTTTAAATTTTCATTTGATTAAAAAATGGCTGGTGAATATTTTTTATGAAAAAGACTATTCAAGATAGAAAGAGACCTCAGTGCCAAGTTCTAGTCCAGAGGAATTTTTAATTACAAAGACTTATTTAAATTACAAAGACCTTTTTCACTTTTGAGTTTCTCAAAGTGTTTCATAATAATATAAACTAGAAATATAATCTGGAAAGTAGAAGGGAATGCTAATGGAAAGCTTGAGTGCTATAAAACAAACAATATATCTGGCTTTTATTTCCTTCCCCATCAAAAACAAACTAACTTTAAAAAATTTATTTGTGCTTATTTGTTTATTTCATCTTGTTATAACATGATACCTTGTGTTTTAAAATTTTACCCATGGAACATCACTTGTGAGTTACAACACAGAAGAATTTGTATTTCTCTCAACAGCTATCACTCTGTATCACTCTGTAATACACCTTGCAAATCACTTTAATACATGTATAATTCTTCTATTTTTCTCTCACCAGCAGGTACTCAATAAATACTTGTCAAATGAATGAATAAAGCTCAGTGAAGTGCCTTAACTTCTCTTACCAATTATACAATTTCTAACTTGACCTCTCACCTTTGAACAGTTCCTATTGTCAGACTAACAAATCTAATCTGCTATTGAAGACACTGTCAAGTCAAGGCACAGAATCGGTTACAGAAAGATCAAATTCCTCTTAGAATTGAATGCTGGAGAAAAGTTTGTATTATTTGAGAAATAAGTATACTTCCTTTTTATTGGATAACAATACTATGATTTTCATTTATTCTGGATTGCCAGGAAGCCTGAAACCAAATGTTGTACTCAATTCGGCTAAAATTATCTCCTCCACTTCGTTACTTGAAAATAATTTGCCTTGTTTCAGGAATTACAATCAGTTCCTTTCTGGAAGTATGTGGAAACCTACTATTTGCAAAGTACTATAATAAATAAGACATGGTCCCTACTCTCCCACTTACATTTCTTTGTTAATTACAAGGCAAAAACTATAAACAATCAAACGGATAGTAGAATGATAAGCTAAGCAAACAATAGCAACCTTTTTTGTTAAACATCTGTATCAAGCACTTTGGTAGATTTTACATAACCACCATAATAACCCTGCAAAACAGGTATTATTACACTTATGTTAATGTGAAGAAACTGAGACTCTTAGCACAGGACATGGCATACAGTAGGTATTCAATAAATAATTTGTTGAATGAATAAAAGCCTAGTGAAGTTTCCTAATTACACAGCTAAGAAGAATAGAGTAGAACATTATATTTACCTAGAGTTTCCTACAAAATACCCAAATTCTCAGTTCACAGGTTAAACCTAGATTGGACTCTCCCCCAAATTTAGAAGTGAACTTCATAAAACATAGTTCAAGACTCAATTCTTTGGATAATTAAACTAGGGTGCAAAATCATACGTAATACTTGGAAAGGTAGAGAAGATTTAAAGAATTTTCCAGCAAGAATATTCAAATACTCTCTTGGAAACTTTTAAAAACATTACTTAATAGCAAAAAAAATCTATTTGACATGAAGCAACATGAAACTAGAAATCATCTAGATTTCTATCCCTTCTGCTCATATTCATAAAGAAATAGGCAGTTGCTTATATTGTATGATAAAAAACATTCCCTTCTACCTCTTTGAAGAAAAAGTCAAGATTTCTAATCAGATGTCTAAATTGCATCACTAGTATCTTTGTGTTAAATACTACATTCTCTTTATAGTCCTCTTTAAAAATAAGAGATCTTGAAAGTAGGAATAGCCTGATATGCTTACTTCTTAAGAGCAAATGAGTTGATCAGATCTCAGAGTAACTAATAGGCAAGGACTGGATATCTGAAAGGATAGGGCTGCTGAAAGAAAATAAAGAACCAGAAAAGAGACCATCAATGAGTGTCTGAACTGAAAACAAAGGAATAGGTCATTAACATCACTTTCTCTCTCTTGCCACTTACCTTTTCCATCCCTGTCATTCTCACCTAGTTAATTCTCTTATACTTATTTTCCTTTTTCCCCTCAACCTCCTGGTAAATGATCAAATTATTTGTGACACATGTATTTGTTTTTCTATTTGGGTTCTAGTTTTTGCTCTTACCCCCACTCTCTTTCATTCACCCACACAGAGGACTAACTCCAAAGTGAAATCTCTCTATACATTTTTCACTCTTCCTTTAAGCACTTGGTGTCTTCTTATTTCCAGTGCTAATAATTTATTTCCCCATTCCCAGAAATTTCCTATTTAAAACTACGAAAGGAAAATCCTGCTTAAGCATCCCTAAGTTGTCCCATTTATTTGCCACCTGAATACCCATGGTTTCTTCATTACATCTTCCCTATCCTCAAAATCTCCTAATTCCCCCTTCTTCACTCCTTCTGCCCATATCGCTTCAGAACTCTCACTGAATGCTTTGAAAACATTTATATAACAGTTTTATGGAGATATAATTCATATATCACATAATTCACCCGTTTAGAGTGCTAATGTCAGTGGAGTTTAACATATTCAGAGTTGTGCAGCCATCACCATAACCGTTTTTAAAACAGCTTTATCACACTCTAGCCCACCAAAAGAAACCCCATACCTATTAGCAATCACTCCCTGTTTCTTCCTACCTTGCTCCATGCCCTAAGCAACCACTGATCTACTTTTAGCTTTTACAGATTTGTCTATTCTGGACAGTCATAAAAACGGAATCATGCAATATGTTGTCTTTTGTGACTAGCCTGAACTCTCACCAATTTTGCTTGTACTTTTCTTTTGCTTCTCGTTTTTTTTCTTTGTTACCATGTACACGTTTTTATCCTTCTGCTAGACTTAAGCTCCTTGAAGGCAAAAGTGTATCGGGAACACCCTCAGTGCCTAACACAGTTCCTTACACAGAGTAGGTGCCTGATAAAAATGTATTCAAAATGAATGAGTGGATGGGGTTATTTTTTCACTGTAGCTTCTCTTTTATTTTTTCCTTTTTGATTTGTTGATCTTACTCCTGTCATATGACTTCTTATTGTGAATCACTTTCTACATGAAAAGTCAATAAATTTTGAATATTTGCTCTTCAATAACTAGGTCTTATTTTCTTTTCTCCATTTGGATTCTCTCTTGTCTTATGCTGATTCTTTCTTTGGCTTTCTCATTCCCCTCAAAATCTAACTCCACTTACCTCACCCACCCTGTACTCATAGTAAATAAATGTGAAAATAAACAAGTGTGCCCACTACACTGGCTCCCTTGATTCATTCATTCTATAAATACTTATTAGGCATATGCTGTCCACCAGAAACATCTATCTGGGTGGTGGGAATACATTATTAATAAGAAAAACAACACCTTGCTATATGGAGCTCTTACTGGGAATATATACAATAAACAAAATACACAATAAATCACAACAAATAAAATAATTATAGACTATAATAGTAAATGGAAGGAAATAAGCAGGTTGTAATATTAGAGAAGCAGGGGAAGAGAAGATTCCAGAATCCCAAATAACCTAATATATATATATATATATATATATAT